>NW_015506947.1:11170-21482 GCF_001515645.1 Sinocyclocheilus grahami
TAAGACAAACCTCACTCCATGACAAATCCATCCATTATTGTGATCCTTCCAATTCATCTTTTTTGATTTGTGTTTTTATCTTTTGTACTAATTTTTTTTAAGACTATATATTTCAGTCTCAGCAAGACCATCTCCTCCCACCATTTTCATCACCTCTCTTGCAGATTCAATAAAATTAGCTAGATTTGGAAAAAAATCATCAACAACCACATTTTTTCCCCCTTTTGTTACTTGTAAAAAACTGCGAAACTGATCCAAATCGTACTTCTCCTTCTTTCTTACATTTACCATTGCTTGGGTAGAGATTCCTTTTTCACGATCAGATTCTGATGAATATTCCATCTCACTACTAGTATCAGTTTTATTCATATCCTTCATCTCAGTTTTTTCTTTGACATGACCCTTCTTTGAATTCCTCTCACTCTGTCCACTACTTGTTGCTTTACGCTTTGTTGCTGGCAATTTGAAATTAAGTTCAGTTGTTTCCATTAATTCTTGCCCTGAAACTATTTCTTCAACCTCTTTTACCATTTTCTCTCTAGCTTCATTTTCCTTTTCTTGTGCATTAGATTCTACATCATTCTCGGTTCTGCTTTCATTTTGCTCATTTTCAGTCACTTCATTTTCTGTAATTGTATTACTACTCTGAGTTTCTATCAAGTCTGACTCTTGTTCCCTTTCCTTTTCAGGACAATCTCTAGCCAAATGTCCTTCTCTTTTGCAACTGAAACACTTCATTGTTTCAGTTGTAGCATTCAGCTAATCAACTCCTTGTTTTAACACCATGAACGCTTGTCGTATAAACGACATAACATGCTTCAACAGCGGTGACTTACATCCTACCGTAATTTTTTAATTGCTGAAACAAATTGTCCATAACATGACAATTCGCATTCTAAAACGTCATCTTTGATGAATGGCGGTACATTTGACAAAAGGATCTTCTTTGCCGGATTTACATGGGGAAAAACTGGAGTATGTGCATTTTTCACTACAATACCTTGTTCAACAATCGTATTAACCTTATCTACTGAATCCAAAAAAAGAACCATCGCACTATTCATTCTAGAAGCTGATCTTATACTTTCATGTCTGATCACCTGTCCAACTGACTACAATCTTCCACAGAACAATCACTCCCGACCGGCACTTTAATTCCATGCCGTCGGGTGAGCGGTTCTTACCCTACTCTTTCCTTCACACCGGCCATAATGGCCAGTATCAAAAGAAAAACTACTCCTCTAACCCTACACAACTTTTTCAAACAAATAAAATAAAACAAACAAACAAACAAAAAAAACAGAAGTCAAACTAACCGTGAAAGTTGGAAAAAAACACAGTCGCTCTCACAGCCACGCTCCACAAATGCCCACGCATGCGCACGAGAGAGAGAGAGAGAGAGGGGGGTGTGGGGGAGAAAGAGAGAGAGAGAGAGAGAGAGTTTTTAGAGGTTTTTGGGAAACTTCTCATTTGAAGAATCGTGATGCTTGCACTAGGAGGAAATCTTTCTCCTGGAAAAATGTAAGAGGAATTTTATTACTTTATTTATTGTTTTATCCTCAATTTCATTATACATTACAGTGTGTGTGTGTTTGAGAGAGAGAGAGAGGGTGAGAAAAAGAATCTGTTAAAATTGTTTATTTATTCTGTTTATTGTTCATCTCATTCCTTCTCAGCAGTTTTAGGTGAGTATAAACCGGCCATGTCTATGTATTTCACAGCTCTTTTCTGATTTTCCACAAAAGTGCCTGGGTCTATTTATCTAAGTGCACATTGGAATGCAACCGGACACACGGACCCCAGATGGGGAAAACCCCCGGGATGTGGGAACGGACCAAAAAAACACAAAAACATTCCTCAGGACTTAATTTATCTCCTGTCATCCTCGGTCACGTACAATCATCTGAACAAACATCATATGTCTTCCCCCGGAGGTCATAGGTCACATCTGGACATCTAACAGGTCACAGGGTCAACACACCTGGTCACATGGTCGTGATGAGGGTGGTCGCAATGTGGGTAGGCTACGTGGGAAGGGGAAAGGTCAAAAGGTCAAAGCCATAGATCAAGGGTCATAAATAATTTTTGTCATAAGCTGAATCATAGAGACTACTTATTGATCTAGGGAGTAGGCAGTGTAGCATCATGGGGAAGAAATTACCATTATATTTTGTTCATGATGCAAGATAAATGTTATCAGTGACAGTTTTTGGTGATGTTACGTTTCCTCCCAGGAGTGAGGTAATTATTATTACTGGAGTAGTAGAAAGGGAGCTGCGAAATGTAGAGGGGATGTTGGAGCCAGGCACTTTAATCAAGGGGGATGCGTTGGTATTGTGTGTAAGGTTGATAATGGAAAATTGCAAGTGAGAGTTATTAATGTGGCGGATGACCCGCTCACACTGAAACAAGGTATGGCCCTGGTTACAGATGTAGAAGTTGGAGGTGAAGAGCTGGTGAAGAGTTGGGGGGGTGTCAGGATAAGTTATGGTTGTTAGAGGATTTGATTGGAGAATTGGGTTTGGATGGTAGGGGGTTTGAACCAGGGCAGCTTCAAGCTATTAGGCAACTTTTTAGTCAGAATTTGAGTGTTTTCAGTGTGAGTGATGCTGATTTGGGGAGGACTCCCCTGACATTCCATAAGATTGAAACTGGGTATGCAAGGCCTATTGAGATGGCCCCCTGAAAGGTTCCACTTCACCTCTAACAAGAAGTGGCTGACGATCTTAAACAGATGCAAGATCGTGGTATTATTCAACCTTCATGTAGTCCATGAGCCGCACCTATACTTCCTGTACGGAAAAAGGATGGGGTTTTGCGTTTTTGTGTGGACTATCAGAAATTGAACGATGTCACTCGCAAGGATGCATACCCCCTTCCTCGGATTGATGATGCCTTGGGCAGTTTGGCTAATGAAAAATGGTTTAGTACCCTTGATTTAGCAAGTGGATATTGGCAGGCTGAGGTAGCACCTAAGGATAAGGCTAAGACTGCATTTATCACCAGGCAAGGGCTATTTGAATTTAATGTTTTAGCTTTCGGCCTTATCAATGGTCCAAGTACTTTTCAGAGGCTGATGGATCTAGTCCTGGCCGACTTGCAGTGTTCCACTTGTTTAGTCTATCTTGACGACATCATTGTGTTTGGCCGAACTTTTGGGGAGCATTTGAGTAGGTTAGGGGAGGTATTGAGTAAACTGCGGGTAGCTAATTTGAAAGTTAAGCCATCAAAGTGTAATTTGTTTTCTACGGAAGTCCAATATTTAGGTCATGTAATTTCAGCCGAGGGAGTGAATAGCCTGAGAATCTGAAACATTGCACTTCTGGAGACTCCAGGAAAGTTGCAGTTCTGGAAAATGATGGTGCTGGAGACTAAAGGGCTCCTGATGGTTTCACACCTAATTCTTCACATTAATTCTTAATTATTGATTGGATTCTTTTATTAAATTTTTTCACTTCTTAAACGTGAAAAGTTCATACAAATTGTATTTGACTGTTCTGATTTTACAGCAGTGAATAAATGCTATTAATTGATAAGGTATCTCTGTTTATTGCTGATTTTAAAGCTTACTGAATTTAAATGATTCAGATATCTACAGTTCTACATATAAATACACAATATAAGATTGGCCCCTATTAGTTGTGGCCCCTCTTGTGCCCCCCAGTTGAAAAAATCCTAAAATTGCCCCTGGCTGTGGGTATAGCCCCTGAGAAGCAACCTGCTCCGGGGATGACTGAAGGACATTCAGCAACACTCATATATATGGAGTCAGCTCCTTTGTTGTCTCCAGGTACAGTGGTTCTTCCGGATATAGAATCTGCTCCAGTTGGAGCCACCGCCCCCCCCTTTTTGACCAGCAGCTTCAGGGGACACAGTGCCGGCAGTGACTGATAGTTCGAGTTTGGAGACTGTATCAGAGAGCTTGTCGGGATCGACTTCAGTGGATTATGGACCAGCCCTTGCTACTGGGGATATGTCTGCTTCAGTGACTCTTGGGGTTCTGGGAGTTTGTTGCCAGAGACAGAGGTTATGGCCCGACCCCAGAGAGTGTGACAAAGTGTCAAGTGAGGCGTGGGCAGCACTTTGATTAATGATGTGAATCACCTGGATTAGAGTGAATGGAGCAATTTAATATAAGGAGCAGACGAGACTGAAGGATGAGGCTTGCTTGACCTTTTTTTGTGAATCTTGCACAGGCTGAATGAATTGCTGGACAGATGACTATATGGTCGGATGAATAATTTATTGGACTGAGTCGATGTGGATAAATGTACAGTGCACTGTTCACGATCAGAGACTGTGTTGGACGCCGGTTTATATGAATGACACGGAACAGATCAACGGATATTGAATCAACGGACGGAAGGACATCACTTCAGGATTCGACAGGGGGGTCTCGACGGCCCCCGGACGAGGGAAGTGTGGTTTTATTATTGTTTGTAATTGTATTGTATTGTGGGGTTTTGTTTATGTGGGAGGGGGAAGTAAATTGTGTTAATACAGTACACGTGTGATTTTTCACATTTGCCATGCCCTTTTATATTTGAAACATGTGTCCGAGTGAAGTGATGCACTACTGAGCAGAGTTTTATGAATTACGGGTGGGGTTTTGTAGCATGTGTTTGATGAATTTTATACTGCTGTTTGATGTTCGATACCCAGTCAAACTTAAAACTAGAAATGTGTTAATAAAGTTATTCCTATTTCCTTATTCTGGTTGTGGTTGCTCCCTATCCCGGACCTGACCGGGCTAAACAAAGGTGGTGGCAGCAAGTTAATTGAACTGTGATCTCATTTAGTCCCATGTTATAAGAAAAAGAGATAGAACCCAATAACTATTACAATATTATTAGCGTGAAAACAGAGTCGCGCAGTGGATGCTCGCTGCTGCTTCAGCCATTAAATGGTAGAATATCCAGATAAAAGTGTGTGTTCTACAAGCTGACAGAAGTCCATCCATTTCTTTTTTGGAAGCATTTCAGTGACGGAGTGTAATTCATTGTCATTGTAAATATTAATTTTTCCATGGCCATGGAGGAGAGTCAGAGATTGTGGGTTACATGATTCAACAGACAGACACGAACACACTGTATTTTTTTACATTTATTTCAACAAATGACAACCAAAATAAAAAAACCTTGGAACTTTTTGTTGCATTTTTAAATGCTGGCTTGATGTACTAATGTGTTATTTTAATATCACTGTCTCAGTGCATTAAGAGTTTTTCGTCTGAGAGGAACATGATTAATGTGTAAATTAACGCGTTGCGTTTATATTTTGGGCTTATATGAATATCTGCATGTCTTACAATTTTGTCTTTATCACTGTCTTAGTACATTAAGCCACATTAAGCGTCATTCGTGTTAAGCATCTTAGAATGTCCCTGTTCAAGTTCTGACTAATCTCCCAGGAAACAGTCCTCCATAAAATGCGCTGAACACATCCGTATATTTGGGTTGAACTGTTCTGGAACAATGTTGTAAATACAACTTAACTACTGATTTCTAGTTGTGTCCTCTTTTGAAAGACCAAACAAAGTAGTTTTGCTTTCACAACGAAACACACGGCGTGTTTGAGTGAGCGGAGACCGGGGCTAGAGTGAGCGGAGGCCGGGGGGCTAGAGTGAGCGGCGGCCGGCGGATTCGACTAAGGAGCGGCCAGCGGGCTTGCGGCAAACACATGTGATGACCCCGGGCTGGACTCCGCTTCGTCCACGGTGAAAGCCGATCCGGCGATCCACAGCGCGAAGTTGATGTATTTCCTCAGCGACCAGCACGGCTCAGCTCTAGGCATGACGAAGCAGATTTCGTCCTCTTTTGGAAGGTCAAACAAAGTAGTTTCGCTTTCACAATGAAACACACGGCAACAGCAATACAGCGAGAATCAAAGTTATGCCTTCTTTCTTTGCGTGAACATTTGGACGGTGTTATGCAAATCTTCCCACATCATGATGTAGACATGAGGGTCCGTGTTAGAACGAGCCATTTTAGGTAGGCGTGGTTAACTCTTAACTTTTATAAAGAATATCTCTTTGGATTTCAGACTTTAGTCTTTGCAACTTACAGATCTTCTTTATGCACCAAGAGCTTGTAACACTCCAAAGAGAAAGGAAAAATTAAAATGGCATCATATGACCCCTTTAAATGAGAAAGAAGTTTAGTTTACTTTATCAATATCACAACATTGCAGTGCATAAAAAAAAGATTACGTTAGACAAGCATTCACACTAAATCTGCACCAGTGGCGAGGCCAGAAATTTTCAAGTGAGTGGACCTTGGTGAAATAGGGTGGACCTCAGTGCCTTTGGCTTTTGGCTGAAAAAGAAAAAAGCCAAAAATATGAGCTGAAAATATATGCCTAAATTGAAAATAAAAATATGACTTTACTTGAAAATGTGATGTTATATAACAGGTATATATAACATACTGGTCATATATTGTTAAAAAGGTCTCAACTAGCATAATTGTTTCAGGACATCAAACAATACAAAATATAAGTGAACAGTATAGGCTATACAAGCGGCTTTTGGGCTGCGTTTTGGTTTGTAGCTTCACCAAACATAGATTGACAGCCCTTGCATTTACCATTTCAGGGCTTGACAATAAGGACTGCCCGATGGTCCGGGGCCAGCGTGAAAGACATTCGGGGACAGTAGGTAATCGCCATGGTTATCGTCCTCTGTAGTGTTTGTGCTGGTCAGCGTTGAGTGTTTTCGCTCTGTTTCTGCACGTAGATTTTAATCGCTCTGTTTCTGCACGTAGATTTCAATCCTCGTCGCCAGTGTGATGTTCTGTTTCTATCAAGGAGACACGGACACGCATGGTGTAAAGTTGAATCAAATCTTATGTTTACTGAATCACTATTTGCATAACCAGGACACTTGGCATGTTGCCGTGTATCAGTCATAAGTCTTCATGCATACCGCTCATGCACATTAAGAACTGCACTTTCGCTTAGAACATTACAGGGGCGTGTCTAGAGGGGTGGCACGGGGTGGCACTGGCCCCCCTCAAAATATGCTTGGCCCCCCCTTGTGCCCCCCCAACAGCAAGTCAAGTCTTGAGTCTTTGGTCTGAGTCGAGTCCGAGTCGAGTCTCAAGTCATTAGGTGCGTTCGACTTGAAGCACGGCTACAAATGGCAGTCAACGAGAGTAGCCGCTTGCAGTCGGGGGCGGAGTTGATAACGGAGCCGTCAAGCTGGACACTTTCTGCTCCAGTTAGTGACGCTCGCGTGGTGTTTGCATACTCTATCACAGATTAAGTGAATTAAATGCAATATTTGTCAAATATACAGACGTTTCAGAAACGTTTTCATGAGCAACAGATATATACTGATTATATCTGTTGCTCTCGTGTTTGCTTGTCTGGTTGTCTGCTCTGTCTTTAAACTGCTACACGCTTTTAATCTACGACCGTCAAGCACTCTTTGGACATCCGCAACTCAGTTGCGGACACATTCACCAACTATTACACTTTGGATGTGGACTGCTCCTTTGGCAATAGGAATGAGTCGTTCCAGGCGGTTATCCCGGATTGTATCCGCTGGCCCCTCGGCATCCTGCAGCGAAAGCGAAGGAGGAAATGAGGAGGATACATCGTGAAGCTTAAAGCTCATCTGCAGGCTGGCCTTCTCTCGGATCCTTCCCACGGGTCGTTTGGGGTGGCTCTGCTGCCTGGCGCTCGCTGGATTTGGCCTACCGGTGGCTTTGTCCTTTTCTCCCCCTGCACCCGAGTCCTGGTTCTCGTGCCGGTCTCCAACGAATCAGCCTCGGCTCCCGACGACGGGGAGTAACTCACGGAAATCTGCGCTCGCTGAAAAGAGCGTCCTCATCTCCTGATATTATTTCTTCACCGAAGATGGCATTATTAAATGCCCGTTCCTTGGTGAATAATGATTTTTACTCATCTCACGTCCTCCGCACTCTACTAAGGATTTTATACAGCATTTCACTGAACTGATCGGCAATATTGCCACAAATTACGATCCCTTTCTAATGGTGGGCGACTTTAATATCCATGTCTGCTGTCCGTCTAATCCCTTATCACATGACTTTCTTAATCTCATTGACGCTTTTAATCTATCCCAGTGGATCAAAGTCTCTACTCATATTCAGGGACATACGTTGGATCTTGTACTCTCATATGGGCTTGATGTGACTGATATTATGCTCTCAGATTTTATGATCTCTGACCATAAGCCTATATTATTCTCACTGTCTCTTCCAGATCTCTCTCATTTTTCTAATACACCTGTAAATCTTTCTTGTTTCTACTCTCCACAGTTTAGCACAAATTTCAACTTGTGCTTTGCTGAATGTTGCTCACAGTTGCACTTGGATCAACCATTATCTGACCTGGATGCTGATCAACATCTTAGCCTCGTGAATTCTGCCTGGCTTAAGGTAGCAAATGCAACTGCCCACCTTAAGCCTCACAAGCAAAAACCAAAATCTGTACGGTGGCAAAACTCTGATACCAGTCTCCTAAGACAAAACTGCAGAAAGGCAGAACGTAAATGGAAAAAGGACAGGCTGCATATCTCTCTTCAAATGTTCAGAGACTCTCTTACATCTTACCAGACTGCAGCTAAGTCTGCGAAAGCTGCATACTTTTCTAATCTAATTGAAACTAATCATTCTAAACCTAAGGTTTTGTTTTCAATTATTCAATCTGTTACAAATCCTTCAGTTAACACCTTGCCTGTTGCCTCTGATGCTCTCTGTGAAAGCTTCTTGAGATATTTTAGTGACAAAATTATTAACTAAAGGCTTAGCGTCTGCCCCACTTTAACTTTAACTGTCTCTCCAATTATGTCATCTGCCTCTGCATTTTTGGATGCTTTTGAACCTATTAACCTCCAGGAATTGAAGCAAGTGATTAACAAGCTTAAACCTTCATTCTGTTCTAGCGATATCATTGACCCGAAATTTTTAAAATTAATTATCGATTCGATTGGGCCAGGTTTGGTGTCTCTTATTAATAAGTTTCTCCAAACTGGCTCTGTTCCTGCCAACCTTAAAGTCGCTACAGTCACTCCTCTGCTCAAGAAGCCTTCACTGGATCCTTCTGTCCTAAAAAAATGTCAGCCTATTTCTGTTTTACCTTTCATTTCAAAAGTTTTGGAGAAAATTGTGCTGAATCAACTTCAACGTTTTCTGACTAGTTTAGAGGTCTAGTTTATTTATGAGGTTTTTCAATCTGGTTTTAAGTCTGCTCACAGCACTGAGTCCTCCCTTTTGAGAGTGTTAAATGATATTTACCTCTCTACTGATTCCGGAGACTCGGTGGTTCTTATTCTTTTAGATTTATCGGCTGCTTTTGATACCATAGACCAGTGTTTCCCAACCTTTTTTTAGTCGCGGCACCCTTTGGAAATTTTAACAAACTTGTGGCACCCTACAAAATTAATTTTGTCACAATATTTGAATTTCTAACTTCGATATGATCATTTGAAAAGTATAGATATTCGGTACAACAGGGAAGAACTGCAGTATATAATGTCATACAGATATTTGTAATATTATTTTAACAATTTGTCCATCAATGGTGGCAATCAGTAGGCAAATTTCTATTGAAGAGACCAATTTATATGACAGATTTTAATGTAGGCTTTTATACATACGTAAACATTATTTAATTATCATTATAGCTATCTCACAAATTTTTGCTAACTCAGTGTTTTTTAAATTTTACAGTGGGGTAATTTTGGTGCAGTAGCATGAGATAGCTTGATTTCAAACTTTGAATTGAATAAAAAATGACATGTAAGCAGTGAGTAATAAAATAAGAACAAATAAAGGAATTAATAATGATAGCACAAATAAAAAATAACGACAGGCCTTCGAATTAAATTAATTGCTTTTTAGTTTTTCAGGTAGGTCTTCTTTAAAAATCCTACAATGTGATTTTCTGGATTTTTTTTCTCATTTTGTCTCTCATAGTTGAGGTATACCTATGATGAAAATTACAGGCCTCTCTCATCTTTTTAAGTGGGAGAACTTGCACAATTGGTGGCTGACTAAATACTTTTTTTCCCCACTGTATATACTATTTAAATACTAATAACGTGGGGGATTATATGCATTCATCAGTGTTTTATGATAAACGTGACTCAATATAACATTGCAACTACAGTAAAAAAGCTTTAACTGTTCTAAAAACACAGATTTGTGGTTAGTATTGGAATTGAAAAGGTTAGAATAAACCTGAAACACACGTGTCATGCGTGTCATAGTTGTCATGAGGTGAATCTGGCCAATCATGAAATGGCTGTGTCGTCATCAACGCTCCTGCAGCCGCTCTGGAGAAACTG
>NW_015506947.1:21690-23867 GCF_001515645.1 Sinocyclocheilus grahami
AATTCTTTAAAAATCCTACAATGTGATTTTCTGGATTTTTTTTCTCATTTTGTCTCTCATAGTTGAGGTATACCTATGATGAAAATTACAGGCCTCTCTCATCTTTTTAAGTGGGAGAACTTGCACAATTGGTGGCTGACTAAATACTTTTTATCCCCACTGTATATACTATTTAAATACTAATAACGTGGGGGATTATATGCATTCATCAGTGTTTTATGATAAACGTGACTCAATATAACATTGCAACTACAGTAAAAAAGCTTTAACTGTTCTAAAAACACAGATTTGTGGTTAGTATTGGAATTGAAAAGGTTAGAATAAACCTGAAACACACGTGTCATGCGTGTCATAGTTGTCATGAGGTGAATCTGGCCAATCATGAAATGGCTGTGTCGTCATCAACGCTCCTGCAGCCGCTCTGGAGAAACTGCGCCGGCTGAGTCAGCTGCTCTCGAAATGCTCTCGCGGTGCTTTAAAAAAAATGACTAACCGGCATGCACTGCTTCAAGTCAGATTGCGATTGATCTGTGCAGTGCTGCATTAAGTCGAACGCACCTATTTAGTGGCTTGCTAAAAAAATCTCATTCAAAATCCTCATGTATTGAAATCTTCCTATTTACAAAGCTGTTTTATAGGCTATAGAGATAGGCTATAGGCTATATATTCTATAATCTGCTTTGTACAAAAAAAAGAGGATTTGTTGATGTAAGGTTATTGTAACGAATCAGCTCATGGGAAATATGAATAATTAACCATAACTAGTTATAATTAATTATGAATATTTTAGATCCGCTGTAGATATTTAGCTGACCTCTCAGGGTCAACTGTCTAGTCAATTCTAAGAACGTTAATTTCCTGGTTAAGGGAAATAACTTTCTTACTGTACAATTCTACAAAAGCTTGTAGCATAAATCTGCATGATTAAGTGACTCCAGTTATAAGCAAACAATGAACCACGTCAAGTGTGATACAAGTAAGGTTTTATTAACTACATAAACACATAAACTGGTCTAACATACACATACACACACACATACAGTTGGTATAGGAAAGGGTTAACGCTTAACTCAGTACAGAAAAGAGACATAAGGAATGAAATTTATGAAACCATTTGCATATTCAGCAGATCTACACCTGAGGGAAACGTCAAATTCTTAGTTCAAGAAAGGTGTCACTGATACATAATGTATCAATTAATAAGACTAAGTTTGATACTTGCAAGTCTCGTCTGTCTGAAAATAGATTCCTGATGCAATCTTAAGGCCCAAGATCTTGCTGAAGTTGGTTGATGAGAAAGAACCAGTTTGAGTCAGAGTACATACGTAACCTGAGACGTTTTTCTGTAATGCAATTCTATAATAAGAGTCTGATCTACCATGACACACAAGGAAATATGTGACACAGATATTACAAAACCATAAAAATAAAGCATTTCTTTATTATATAATTCAGGGGTATTCAATTAAAGTTCCAAGGCGCAGCATATTTTCTTCCATGCAGAGGTCCGATTTTTTTTTTTTTTACATGGATTGCATTTACATTTTAGAAAAAACAATGTTTCTGTTCAGGGTTTCCTCCTGAAATCTATACTATTTAAATATTTTAGGCTACTTAAAAGCATTATCTAAAAACAATGTAGCCACAATAATCAAAACGTTCTCATCTTGAGCAGAAAAGAAAGATAACTAGCAATTCCAAAGTTTAAGTTCTATTCTAGCCATCTAACAACAATTTTCCTAATTATAATTAGCCTACATGATTCTTTTGAAATGTTCTTAGCCTACAGATTAATAATGCTAAATGTAGATAAAGGTCTTACATCTGGCTTGAACAGTCAGAGTCATAGGTTATATATAGATAAATAGTATGTAAAATAACTATATTTTCACCATTGTTGTTTTCTTGTGTGTTTTGTTGTTTCTCTTGTTGTTAAAATAACCGCGTCATCCGCAGCTCTTAAAGGGTTAGTTCAGCCAAAAATGAAAATTAGGCTGCGTTTTACTCACCCCCGATGCATCCTAGGTGTACAGGTGCATCTCAATAAATTAGAATGTTGTGGAAAAGTTTCAGTAATTCAACTCAAATTGTTAAACTCGTGTATTAAATAAATTCTATGCACACAGACTGAAGTAGTTTAAGTCTTTGGTTCTTTTAACTGGGATGATTTTGGCTCA
>NW_015506947.1:24197-29720 GCF_001515645.1 Sinocyclocheilus grahami
CGATAGAGCTTGAAAGATCAAAGACAATTTTTAATATAACTCCGACTGGATTCGTCTGAAAGAAGAAAGTCTTAATACACCTAGGATGCATTGGGGGTGAGTAAAACGCAGCCAAATTTTTATTTTTGGGTGAACTAACCCTTTAAATTTGGCGCTAGCGCGCGTCCGGGGAGAGAGAGAAAGCGCACGGAGCTGAAAGGGCTTGAAGAAAGCTCATTTGGCTTTTGATAAAAAAATACTAGAGGATATAGCGCTGAAAGATATTTACCATAAACGACCCTGAGCACTTGTTATGTGATCCGCTCCGCTGTTTTGACGCGCTGATCACTTGCTGTGTTATGGCTCGCGGTCTGGATGGATGCTGGGGTATGGATGCGGTCCGCCTTTTGAATATCAGTTATATAAGTATTTAAGGATAAAAGACTCGTGTTGCTATTAAAATTTTCACGAGTCCTTTTACTCGAGTCGAGTCAAATCTGGAGCCATTTCAGGTCGAGTCTGAGTCAGGTCTTAAGTTTATAAAAATGCGACTCGAGTCCGAGTCACTAACTCGAGTGCCCATCTCTGCATTAATGTATGTTGAAGGCTCCTTAAGAGTTTGTGCATAGTTGTGTTATTCAGCCGCGATACACCAGCACCGCTAAAAATAGAAATCGTTATGTTATGTTTCTTCCTGTTGTATCAAAGTTTAAAGGCACAATCACTTTCCAAATAGTCTACAGTAACGTGGTAAACGCTAAAATGTGGGGTTTTAATAATGTTAGCGTTCTGACACTTAAAATTTTAAGATGTAGAATAGTAAACACCTGTTTGTATTGAATAAACAAATGTTTTTGCATGGTAGTCTTATATTTTTTATTTTCATTTGCAATGTCCAAGAACAGCTTCACATTTAAATGATTTTGTCTTTAATCAAATGAGAATATGGCTTTTACTATTTGTGTAATATTGATAATTAAGTTAGAGGTTTGTTTATTTTTAGACAGAATTTTGTGGAAAAAAATTAAAAGTGGACAAAGTCAGGCACAACAGCAATACATTCAAGGTTTCTTCTAGAAGAAACCATGTCAAAGACAGGTAGATGCAGTACAGGTAAGAGCCAGGCAGGGCCAAGTTGGCCAGCAAATTAGCAGCCCTGAACCTGGAAGCACAGGTCAGAGCCAGCCAGTGAGACTACACCAGAAGCCATCTATCTGCAGCAACAGGTGAAAGTCAGAACATGAACAATTTTTTACAAAAAGTTCACAAGATACACACACACAGTCTGTTTGGACAATAAAAGAAGTTGAGAACAATTATTGTCTGTTCAATGGTTTTTCATTTATAAAAAGAGAGCTGCGTGGTCCAGGCACTTGTGCAGTGCCACTTTTATGTCATCCCACTTGTGTTGGGGCACATGATTTTTCCCATGGGCCCCCCCTGCAGTCAGACTCAGTCTGACTCAGTCTGACTCAGACTCGACCTGTTCTTGGTCCCCCAGTGCCACCCCATTAAAAAATCCTAGAATCGCCCCTGCAATCAGTGAGGAAAATCAGCATTGAAAGCTACCCAACCACAGGATACAAATATGAAAGAAGTTGGCCAAACCTCTACACATGTTGTAGGCACACACAAAGTGCCCATTACACTTTGAATAACTCAGACCATTCACTTAAACAGAACTAATATACATGAGAATACAGGAAAAATGACACTTAGCATCATTAAAGACAGTGCAATACAATACACAGACCTAAACATGACTAACAGGAGATCCAGTAAGATCCAGATCCGTACCAAGTAAGAACCATTGAACTCAATTAGTCTACGTACAGGTCTAATTACCCTACCAAACCTGGTAGTATAGTGATTGCCAGAGTCACCGTCAACTAGAAGATCATGTGAATTTTTAGAAACAGGAACAGTAGGTGAAGAGGCACTGGGTACAGTGTCAAAGTCAACAACAGATAAATCATCACGTGCCTCAGAAAGGGTTTGAGAAGAATGGGATGAGACCCAAGCAGCAACAGCATCTTCATCACAAATAGCTACATGAGAAATGCCAGACAGTGACTCCTCATGTGACAATTCATCAGTGACTGGCATTGTGGATTCAGCCAGATCACATACAGACTGAGAAGGTGTGGAAGATGTACCATTACAAATATTTCCACTGACAGCAAAATTAAACTCAGTCGTGGGCAAAGAGAGAAAGTTAACTGGCAACAAGAGATTCCGATGTACTACTTTCTCTCGACCAGATGTGTCACGGATCTTATAAATGTGCAAAGACGGGTTGGATAAAACAACGCAATACATGGTGGGCTCCCATTTATCGGCAAGCGTCCGTTTACCTCTACAGCCTTTGTTAGCAATGAGAACGTGATCACCAACTGAGAGCAGCATAGCAGACTGCAGATCTCTGACAAGGGATTGAACGTAGTCATTGCAATCACAGATGGACTCATCATGAAGGACACTTTGAAACATAAGGTCAACAGGTATTCTCGGCACCCTCCCGAACATCAGGTAAAAAGAGGCAAACCCAGTTGTTTCATTGGCAGTGCAGTTATACAAGAATGCCATTGTTTGCACTAACTGTTTTGATCTAGGAGGATGTAGCATGTTGCCCAACGCTCTGTTGAACCTTTCAGTTCCACCATTTCCCATTGGATGGTACGGGGAAGTTCGTGACTTGTCTACACCAGCAAGATAAAGAAGTTCTGCTATCAACTCGATCTCTAAACTGGCTTCCTGGTCCAAATGGAGACGCTGAGAAAAGCCATAGATGCAGAAGAATCCATCCCATAGTTTCTTAGCAACACTCTTAGCAGACTGGTTACGACAAGGAAAAGCATGCGCTAGCTTGGTGAAATGATCCGTGATTACCAAGACATACACAGATTTATTGTGCCTATCCTCAGCAGCCCAGAAATCAATACAAAAAAGCTCCAATGGGGCAGTGGTCTTGATGCTCTCCAAGAGTGCTCTTGCCGCTGGCTCTGGAGCACAACGGGTACAAGTCTTGACGTAATCACGCACATCACGTTCCATCCCAGGCCAATAGAACCTCTGGCGAGCTAAGGACAGGGTACGTGGCTGACCTTGGTGACCGGCTAAATCATGAACACCAGAAAGAGCTTGCTGTTTCAGGGAATCAGGCAGCACGAACTGAAACTTCTTATGCTTCGTGAGTGGATCTTTAACGGCTCTGTAGAGAATGTCATTAAGCAAAAACAGTTTGTCACACTGCTTCAACAATCTCAAAACATGCAAATCCTCATTCGTACGCTCACGTCTGGAAGGTCTGCGCTTTCTGCTGACATAAAAGCAGCAGAAAAGAAGTGACTGAACTTGTCAAATATGGACCACTTGAGAGCCAAGAAACTCCAGTCTGTGCGCAGGGTAATTGGCTTGGCTGCGGCTCAAAGACTTGCTGGCGAAGGCTATAGGACTTGCTTTATCCTCGCCAGTGGGAACTTGAGAAAGCACTGCACCTAGGCCATCCAACGACTTGCCAGTGCAGAGAATAAAGGGGCACTCAAAGTCAGGGAGAGACTCAAAGGCGACATCACAGGCAGGAGTCCAGTCTTGGAGAGACAACTCTCGGAAAGTGCCAGCTCTATTACGACTGCTTGTGCCTCTCGCCAAACGTTTTTGTCCAGCCGTCAAATTGAACAGTGGCTTTGCGATTCTTGAACATCCAGGGATAAAGCTTTGGTAGTACAGAACCATGCCCAGAAACAATCTTATTTTCTTTGGTGAAGGTGTGAAGCCATCCTCTTTCATGAGATCTTTCTTCTGAAAGGCAGAAATGACTGCTACCTTGTCTTAATCCACAGAAACTCTAGAACTGCTGATCACATGGCCCAGAAACTTGATGGAGCGCCTGAGAAAATGACACTTTTTTTGGAGCCAACTTCAGATTACTAGCTCTCAACCTAGAAAACACAACTTCCAAGTGCTTCACGGCCTCCTGTTCAGAACGGGCAAAAAACAGCAAATCATCGAGATAGCAAAGACTGGAAAAGTTGAGCTCTCCAAAAATGCTGAGCATCACGCGCATAAAGGATGCCGGACTGTTACACAGGCCCTGGGGAAGGCGGTTATATTCATACAATCCCATGGGTGTTGTGAACGCTGTGTAATGCCGATCAGACACATGGAGTGGGATGTTGTAAAATCCTGATGTTAAGTTCATAGAGCTGAAAAGAAGATTGCCACCAAGAGCAGCCAGGATATCTGCCTGATGTGGCAAAGGATGAGCATCCTTGATAGTCTTCGCGTTAAGCCAGCGAAAATCAGTACAGACTCTCAGCGATCCATCCTTCTTCCAAACCATTACCAAAGGAGATGCATATTAGCTGATGGATTTACTAATAATGCATTTCTCCTCCATTTCAGAAAGAACCTCTTTCAACTTTTGGTAGTGGACGGTGTAGCATTTGGACCAATCAGACACAATTTTTCATTAGATTTAACAAATCAATTATTCATTAGATTAACAAATAATCACAGACCCCTCACCCAATAAACATACTGGGTGCCAGCATGTCTGTGAACGACCCCAGGCCCCTGGTTACCATGGCAACGAGGACACCTCAACCAGACCAGATAAACTTTACGACCTTAAAGTATTAAAGTATGTTCTTCCCTCCTACTTAATTCTCTCAATCAGACACATACTGCTATATGAAATGACTGCTATACAAGGTTATAAGGTTATTGAATTTTTAAATTAGTTTTATTTTAATATCGTTTTCAAATTTGCTATAAAATTCAGTTAAGTTTTTATTAGTTTCATTCATATTTTTGTTAGTTTTAGTTTAGTTTTTATTTTGTGAATGCATTTTTATTTAGTTTTTATATAGTTTAGTTTCGGTTTTAATTCAAGTTTAGCAGAATTAACAGATCACTTCCAGAGCACAGGTCAAAGAAAGACGTAGGCATAATTTAACCTTTGTGAGGCAAACATATAGCGACACAAAATTAATGCATGCTGAGATTGATTAGATAGTAAAAGTATACAAATATACACCAAAGAAAGCAGACAAGCCTTTTTTACAAAATTAATCTACACAAGTCGCGCTTAATGTCATATCCAATTATGTGTGTTGAGGTATTTAGTATGAAAATAAATGTAGCCTGATTTGGTTATATGTCTTTTCTTATTTAACCATAGGTTAATCATGATATTGTAACTGTGGTGTCTTGCTCACTTTTCTGTGAACAGTCGTGCATAAATCAAAACTGGGACTAATGAAATGCAATAATAACGGCAATCGCATTTATCAGTAAAGGCTTATATTTTAATGTTATTTTCATTTATGAAGAATTATAAGCGTGTGTATGATGTGATTTAGCCAATGCGCATTTGTTCAAAAGCCTGGCAGAGTGATCAGAAGATGCTAGGCAAAAGTTGCGCTCATCTTTTTTTTCAGTTAATTATCATGTTGCGCTGCGTGTCTGTTTTTCTTAAAAGCACCGACTTTGCCTAATGTTGGTTTGATTGCTTGTGTTACATGATAAAATAAATAATCTTGC
>NW_015506947.1:39187-47452 GCF_001515645.1 Sinocyclocheilus grahami
CCATCCTCTTTCATGAGATCTTTTTTCTGAAAGGCAGAAATGACTGCTACCTTGTCTTAATCCACAGAAACTCTAGAACTGCTGATCACATGGCCCAGAAACTTGATGGAGCGCCTGAGAAAATGACACTTTTTTTGGAGCCAACTTCAGATTACTAGCTCTCAACCTAGAAAACACAACTTCCAAGTGCTTCACGGCCTCCTGTTCAGAACGGGCAAAAAACAGCAAATCATCGAGATAGCAAAGACTGGAAAAGTTGAGCTCTCCAAAAATGCTGAGCATCACGTGCATAAAGGATGCCGGACTGTTACACAGGCCCTGGGGAAGGCGGTTATATTCATACAATCCCATGGGTGTTGTGAACGCTGTGTAATGCCGATCAGACACATGGAGTGGGATGTTGTAAAATCCTGATGTTAAGTTCATAGAGCTGAAAAGAAGATTGCCACCAAGAGCAGCCAGGATATCTGCCTGATGTGGCAAAGGATGAGCATCCTTGATAGTCTTCGCGTTAAGCCAGCGAAAATCAGTACAGACTCTCAGCGATCCATCCTTCTTCCAAACCATTACCAAAGGAGATGCATATTAGCTGATGGATTTACTAATAATGCATTTCTCCTCCATTTCAGAAAGAACCTCTTTCAACTTTTGGTAGTGGACGGTGTAGCATTTGGACCAATCAGACACAATTTTTCATTAGATTTAACAAATCAATTATTCATTAGATTAACAAATAATCACAGACCCCTCACCCAATAAACATACTGGGTGCCAGCATGTCTGTGAACGACCCCAGGCCCCTGGTTACCATGGCAACGAGGACACCTCAACCAGACCAGATAAACTTTACGACCTTAAAGTATGTAGAGAGAATCTTCCCTCCTACTTAATTCTCTCAATCAGACACATACTGCTATATGAAATGACTGCTATACAAGGTTATTATAGTTTAGAATTTTTAAATTAGTTTTATTTTAATATCGTTTTCAAATTTGCTATAAAATTCAGTTAAGTTTTTATTAGTTTCATTCATATTTTTGTTAGTTTTAGTTTAGTTTTTATTTTGTGAATGCATTTTTATTTAGTTTTTATATAGTTTAGTTTCGGTTTTAATTAAAGTTTAGCAGAATTAACAGATCACTTCCAGAGCACAGGTCAAAGAAAGACGTAGGCATAATTTAACCTTTGTGAGGCAAACATATAGCGACACAAAATTAATGCATGCTGAGATTGATTAGATAGTAAAAGTATACAAATATACACCAAAGAAAGCAGACAAGCCTTTTTTACAAAATTAATCTACACAAGTCGCGCTTAATGTCATATCCAATTATGTGTGTTGAGGTATTTAGTATGAAAATAAATGTAGCCTGATTTGGTTATATGTCTTTTCTTATTTAACCATAGGTTAATCATGATATTGTAACTGTGGTGTCTTGCTCACTTTTCCGTTAACAGCTGTGCATCAATCAAAACTGGGACTAATGAAATTCAATAATAACGGCAATCGCATTTAAAAGTAAAGGCTTATATTTGAATGTTCTTTTCATTTATAAAGAATTACAAGCATGTGTATGATGGGATTTAGCCAATGCACATTTGTTCAAAAGCCTGGCAGAGTAATCACAAGATGCTTGGCTAAAGTTTTGTGTTGTTTACAGAAAGGATGTGCGTTCTCGTCTTTTTTTCTGTTAATTATCATGTTGCGCTGCTTGTCTTTTTCTTTAAAGCACCAACTTAGAATGCCTAATGTTGGTTTGATTGCTTGTGTTACATGATAAAATAAATAATCTTGCTTACCTGATGTAATAGATTTAATGCGAGTGCGGTTCGGGTCGCACCTCGCGGTCTTTATGTCATACGGGTCTGGTCTGGTACAGAATTAAATTAGTGCTGCTGTCAGATAATGGGTCGGGTGTTCTGTTAAGTACTGCTGGTGCATGTTTACCAAACAGGACCTGTGCAGGCTTTAAACTGCTTTGTTTATTTTTTTTCAGTTTACTAAATTGTTTTTTCATCAATTGTTTTAGTCTTAGTTTTAGTTTTCGTTTACGAAAATAACCTTGCTGCTATATGAAAAATGACTTTTTCTATCGTGCATATCCCCAGGTCATTGTGTATGATTACTACCTTCTTGTATATTGTAGCGAATCAGCTCATGGGGAAATATGAATAATTAACCATAACTAGTTATAATTAACTATTCATATTTTAGATCCACTGTAGATATTTAGCTGACCACTCAGGGTCAACTGTCTTGTCAATTCTAAGAACGTTAATTTCCTGGTTAAGGGAAATAACTTTCTTACTGTACAATTCTATAAGCTTGTAACGTAAATCTGCATGATTATTGACTCCGGTTATGAGCAAACAATGAACACGTCAAGTGTGATACAAGTAAGGTTTTATTAACTACACAAACACTTAAACTAGTCTAACATACAACATAAACACATTAAGCCGGTCTAACATACACATACACACACACACACACACAAACAGTTGGTATAGGAAAGGGTTAAAGTTTAGCACTAAAGAAAGAGACATAAGGAATGACATTTATGGAACCATTTTGCATAGTCAGCAGATCTAAAACCTGAGGGAAAACGTCAGATTCTTAGTTCAAACAAACCTTGTAAAAAGGTGTAACTGATACTTAATGCATCAATTAAATCGAATGGGTCGGGTGTTCTGTTAAGTACTGCTGGTGCATGTTTACCAAACAGGACCTGTGCAGGCTTTAAACTGCTTTGTTTATTTTTTTTCAGTTTACTAAATTGTTTTTTCATCAATTGTTTTAGTCTTAGTTTTAGTTTTCGTTTACGAAAATAACCTTGCTGCTATATGAAAAATGACTTTTTCTATCGTGCATATCCCCAGGTCATTGTGTATGATTACTACCTTCTTGTATATGGTTTTGTGTATCGTATATGTTGTATGCATGCTTATCACTAGTTAATATAACCTCACTGTGACGAGAGGGGCGGGGCCGAGAGCCGTGGGAACGGAGCGAGGCCGGTGGAGTAATTGATAATGAGCGACACCTGCACCACTCACCGGTCTCGAGTCTCACAGAGGAGCTCCGGAAGGATACAAAGGAGGAGTGATGACAGGGAAAGACGAGAGAGGACCAGGCCTGGACTTTGTTTTGTGTTTTGGTTTCGTTTGTGTTTATTTTATTATTAAAGTTTTCTTTGAGTGTTCGCTGGTTCCCGCCTCCTTCTTCCCGATCTACAAACTACGTTACACTCACCTATACCATGTTTGGTGTATATGAGTTCGTATTTTCATGATCTAAATGAGAGTGTATATTATATGTTGATACCTATGCAACACATTGGTATTATAAGAATCTTGAAGGTTCTTCTCTTGAACACCCAATCGAGTTTCATATGCAAAACACCATGCTAGAGATAAAGAGTTGTATCATCACTCTTCAAACCCGGAAGAACGTGATCGTGACTCCTACACCACCGAACCTCCAAACCATCAAGTCTTTCATCTGAGACTGCATCCAGATGCTTATTCAAGGCCAAGGCAATGCAAGTATCGTACGTTTAACTAAACAAAACAGAGGTTTAGGATAAGCTGTAGATCCCATTGTTAAATGGCACTGATGGTTTTAAAATCAGGTGGTTCTGACTCATTTTCCATAAGTGCATTCTCTGGTTTCTCTAATGGCTTTATTCATCCACTTTAGCTCCCCCCTTTGTATGTATGCGTGAGTGTATGTTTATTTGTTGGTTTGTTTAGATTAGCTATGTGTGTTAGCATTTAGTTAATAAAACTTTTGTGCACAAATTACACACAGTTTCTGGTCCTGCTTGTCATTGGTGTACCTTTTACGATCCGATCTATAGCTACATGCTCTAATGCGTTACTGTAAGAAAGTTATTTTCTGTGGCCACGAAAATATCCTTTCTTAGAGTTGATATGAAATTATACTAAATGTTCGCTGGACGAACAGATACGTTGATTGTAATATTAATTCTGCTACAGTTACGACTGGAAGCTGAGCTAAATAATTGTAATTAATTATAATTAATTGTAATTATTTATATACATTTCCCTTTTGAGCTAATTTGCTACAGCGGGAAGGATTCGACGATAGGGCAGGCGGAACGGGAGCTCATCGCACAGATGAATTCTGTGTACGAAGTCTTTTGCTTCTCCACAATCAAGTCTGTCTCTGGAGAAAACATCATGATAAGACACTATAAGAGTCGCCAACTCCTCCTTCCATGACTTGGAGACTTCACACCCATCGATATCAATGTCCTCCAAACCATACTCGTGCAGCAGGGCCAACAGATAGAACGGGCTTGGGGAGAGCAGAATCAGTGACATCATGAGGTTGGCACACGCCTTGCATGAGAAAAACATCTTCCACTGCCAGACAAGGGGACACATCTGCCAGCTTGGTGTTACGTCGAAGAGTTATCGGAGACTGGGTAGGATTCAGATTCTTCATCGGTACCCATCGATCACCTCACATAGGAGACACCACATGTCCAACAAGAACATGACGGGGGGCTGAATGTGAAGTTGTGGGTTCAACCATGACGGTGCTACCTGGGGAAATATGAGTGTTAGCAAGTAATTTTCCCCACCCAAGGTGCTCACTCCTGGGAAGTAAAGTGACTGCTTGACAAAGCTTCACTGAGCCAAGTTGATCAGGTTGAGGGGAACCAGAACAACAGGTAACACAGCTCAAAAGCTTGAGAAACTCTTCACATTCTGGGTTGCTGTTTTGAAAGGAAATGAGTTCCCAGTACTTCTTTTCGGCTTTTATCTTCTGAAGCACACATTTGATGATGTTACTGCCAATAATGAACTCGTCCTTCTGTCCAGGTACTAGTAAAGTAGGTATGATGAACTTAAATAGACTTCGACTTCCAGGTCATACGTGCACTTAGGCTGAATAGTAAGACCACCACAGCCAACGAGGACCACGTTACCAGGAATCACTGAGGGTTGTGGGAGAACTCCATCGGCACGCAACCATTCAGTACGGACTGGCCGCCAACAGTCACAGGAGCATAGAACAGATCACTAGCTCCATCAATTTTCTGAGATCTCACATATAGCACTGTTTTGTCGGGTGGTGAAAACTTGCAACTATTTACAAAAATTGACTGTGGGTCTGACTCATCATTTAGGGGAAGTTCACCATCGCCCATGCTTACCCCCTCCACACATGGGCTTTTTAGTTTAACCATAGGCATGTTCAAATACGTCAACTCACTGAAATTTCATTTCAGAATGTCAAACACCGTGCTTGGGAGCACTGTAGTGGTCGGCCCTGGGAAACTGTGCAAGGACACTTTGACTACATCCCTCGCTTTTCTGGCTAATCTGCTCAAAATGACATCAGAGGTTTCAGTGTCATTGGTGCATTTCTTAATGTTCAAATAACTGTACATCATGTCTTCCCATTCATGCACAGTAAATGAATCACTTTTATCGCCCCTAAAGAAAGGTGGAGGTGTAACATCGTGTTGGACAATGACTTTAAAGTTAGAAGCATCAACACATTTACTTGAATGTTGCACAACTGACTTAGACTGCATTTGGCTGGGCTGTTGTGCTAAATTGAAACTGGCCGAAATGCTCTGACCAATTGTCTGTGCCAAATCAGAAATAATACCCCATAAAGACTCAGCAGTAATAGCATGATCAGCATTTGTACGTGTAAAAGGGGTAGAACAAGCAGCTGGGCTCCCTGAAGCACAAATAGCTGAATCAGACATGTGTACATGGTCAATTTCTGCATTAAATAATGCCGTCCCTCTCCCAAAACATTGAGGTGAAACATCAGACATTTTGTCAGTTTGCTGTAATCTAGCCCCGCTACCCCTGCCCCCTGCCACTAATGCGCCTTCCTTATCCACGAGCACTGTTGTTACAAGATTTTTCGGTTTCCGAGATTTTCGGTTTCAGTGGGCGGAGCATACATGTATATTCATGAGTTTCCCGGACACGCGAGTGGAACCAGGTGGAACTGAGAATTTCAGTTCATGCTCCTTGTAACTCAACAGGTTTAATGAAATATATATATATTTTAAAATGTAAATATATTTACAGCGTTGCACAAACTACATTTGTTTATTATTTCGTAACAGTTTATAATGTTTTTATTAGTTTACAGTGTACGTTTTGTGCAGTTGTCCCTGACTGAATGATTGCAGGCATTATTTGTGTAATGTTAAGATAAAGCACAGCAAGCTCCAGCTAGTTGTAGCCTATACATTGGTTTCAGTTCTTTGTGCTCTTCATTTGTAGCTTGCAATGCTTTAAAACTGTGTCTGTTATTAGTTGTTATCATTTTTTGAATACATTACTGCCTGCAACAAATGAAATAAACCTATATAAACGTATCTGTAGACATATTTTTGTATACTGGTGTGATGATCCATGTCTTAACTTACCCCTTTCAACATTCTCCATGTTGACTGGTTGTGAATTGTCTGCTGTCTGGTTGTAAACTATGATACAATCATACACTGCTGCAAAAACATGTTGCTGAAATTTTTTTCTTTTTTTCATGTTTCCAATGTAAAATAGTTAAACATTTTGACAAACAAATGTAAATTTACCAATTAAGATTATCACAAGGTTTAAGGTTCCATTTGCACAGTGAAACCAAAAATCCCAGAAAAATATGAATTCAATAGTGATTCATACTCAAAATCCAGGAAAATGTTAGTCATGGAGGATGACTAATAAAGTAAAGTTTTCCTGATTTTTGAGCATGAATCACTATTGAATCCTTGTTACAAACTAAAAAGATTTATGCACCAAAACATGACAACATCAAGGAATCCTGTCGCTGTATAATGGTTTCCACACTTCATAAGCAGTACAACCATTTTCAACTGTGATCATCAGGGCAGGACTTGGGGGGCTGGGGCCCGGGGGCCCCTGGGCTTGAGGTTATGTTTGGGCCCTATTACCTACACTACAAATGCCCTCAAATAGAACATCATTATGGAGTAACACAAAATACACAAACATATACTTTGAGGTTCATAAATAGTACAATTAATATGCAACATGTCTAGGCTATAGTCAAAGTTTAAATGTAATATTAATTATAAAATAATAAACAGGATGTGTTCTCTCAGTTGAGAGATCAAAACCCTGAAATAACTTTGAGAAAAAAAAGCCAGAGATTTTGGCTTATTAGTATTATAAAAGTTATTGTCATATATGTGTCTTCTTGAGAGGTTCTTTATTTAATCAATAAATTGAATCGAAGAAAAAGACATGCTGGCTATTAACAATCAAATTAAATCACTATCAACAAAATTCATAGATGGATTGTGCATAATGTTAAGTTTAAATATAACATTTTAATGTAGAAATATTTAATGATTGCACAAATGAAATAAGCTACTTTTTAAAATATGAAACTTTAACCGCCA
This sequence comes from Sinocyclocheilus grahami, assembly GCF_001515645.1. Lineage (NCBI taxonomy): Eukaryota > Metazoa > Chordata > Actinopteri > Cypriniformes > Cyprinidae > Sinocyclocheilus > Sinocyclocheilus grahami. Next base: position 46,612 of record NW_015506947.1, read on the forward strand.
GTAGGTGGAAGCAAGTGACTGTCTTAATGAGTGAGTTGAATCAACCGATTCGTTTAAAAAGCTGATTCATTTAACTTTCCAAATGACTGTACATACTTATAGCCTGATTGAATCATTTGCTGGTCCATGTAACACTGAGGAACAAAACACTGTTGTTCGGAGACGCTGTTTTCTTTGTGATGGAGCAAAACAGAATTTTGTGTCTGAAAGTTACTCTGTAAGTTGTTGTTTATTGTACATTTGCGATCGTGCAGATATTTAAGAAAAAAACAGCACTCTTGTTTGTGTGATAGACTAAGGCCCAATCCCAATTCTATCCCTTAGCTCTTCCCCTTTCCTGCTGCTCTGTTTCACGGAAACCTGGCTAAAAGACACCATTCCGGACAGCGCGTTGAGTCTGCCGGTCTTTCAGCTGTTCAGAGCGGACCACGACGCAGAATCAACGGGGAAATCACGCGGCGGCGGGACATCAATTTTACATCAATGAGAGGTGTTGTACAGATGTTACTGTGTTAAAGAAGATGTGCTGTTCAGATCTAGAAGTGCTCTTCATTAACTGTAAGCCTTTCTACTCGCTGCGGGAGTTTTGTTCATTCATTCTCGTAAGTGTGTACATTCCTCCGCAATCACACGTGAGCTCCACTTTACAGAAACTCGCTGATCAGATCACAGAGACAGAACAACAACACCCAGACTCTGTTTTAATCATTCTCGGGGACTTTAATAAAGCAAATCTCTCCCATGAACTGCCAAAATACAGACAGCACATCACATGTCCCACCAGAGACAGTAATATATTGGATCACTGTTACACCACAATAAAGAATGCATATCACTCTGT
>NW_015506947.1:48243-50308 GCF_001515645.1 Sinocyclocheilus grahami
CTGGAGGATGATGTTATTTCATTAACATTGTCTGATCCAGGGCCCAGTGCTCTGCTGGGTTCGGCCCAGCAAAAGCAGGAAAAGTCTGAGGAGGGCAAAGAAGCTGAGGCTGAGCCTTCCCAATCCTCCTGCCCTGCGTATGATGAGCTTTTGAAAGTTATGGCTCGCGCCACGGCAAGGCTTTACTTGCCGTGAAGTGAAAGGGATGTCGCGAGGTCATCTCGATGAACGTTATTTTTTCTGTCCATAACCCTCCAGCTCAGGTGAGCCTTCCTTTCTTCCTGTTTTCCATACAGAGATTGAGAAGGAATGGAAGAGGCCGTTTTTTCCTCACACATCCATCGATTCCAGCATACGAGTTATGCCAACATCGAGGCGATGCGCAAAAGCAGTTATGAGAAGATGCCCCTATAGAGAGACGCTGGCTATGGGTGAGATGTCCTCTTTTAAGACTCCCTCCTTGACATCTCGCTCTAATGCCAGGGCATACGCAGCAGCAGCAGGTCGGGGCTGTCGCTTCATTGCAGACGATGGTGATGCTCCAAACATATCAGGCTGACCTGCTGAAAGACCTGGATAAAGGCGAGGGCCTTTCTCCTAATGAGGTAGCTGAGGGCAGGCTTTCTCCTCGATGCACCGGTTTCGCCTTCCGTATTTTTTGGTACCTCCGTTGAGACGGTGGTCGAGAAGCTCAGGGAGGCAAAGGCGCGCTCAGCGCCCTTCACGAAGGTCCAGGTCTGAGCCCGAACAACATAGGGGTCCTGGTCCGTCTCGGTCTGAGGATCAGAGATGGGCACAGAAGGCAGGCGATGCGCGAAAGCGGCTATGAGAAGATGCCCCTATAGAGAGACACTGGCCAGCTATCTCTCTATGGGTGAGACGTTCACTTTTAAGACTCCCTCCTTGACATCTCGCTCTAATGCCAGGGCATACGCAGCAGCAGCAGGTCGGGCTGTCGCTTCATTGCACACGATGGTGATGCTCCAAGCATATCAGGCTGACTTGCTGAAAAACCTGGATAAAGGAGGTCCAGGTCTGAGCCCGAACAACCCAGGGGTCCTGGCCCATCTCGGTTTGAGGATCAGAGACGGGCGTCACCGCATTTGTCCGGATCAGAGTGATACCTCAGTATCCACTCATTTCCTTCGGGGGTCTTACATCTGCCCTTATCTTCCCCTTTCTAATTCCCCTATTACCACCATCTCCACCTGACCGAGGTTAGTTGGGAATTTTTGTGCATTACAGTCTCCTATGCTGGACCTATGATGTTTGGTTGGTTCTATGGCTTCATAGTGACCACCTTACTGATGGTCCGGACCAGAGGCTCCGACGCGGGAACCATGGTATGTGAGTACGATCCATTTCTAAATATATATATATATATATATATATGTATATGTATGTATGTGTGTATTTAATGCGCTGGTGGTTGTGTGTATATCCCTTCTGCTAGCTTTCTTTGCAGTGTTTCCTGGGACCTGTGTGTTTCTGTCCTTTTCTAGGGTAGGTCCTCGGTGAACACCCGCTTTACTAGATTCAGAAACCGGGTGCTCGACTTGCAGTGTTTATCTCACTCGTCGATATATGTCTAGATGGTACGATAAGCCGGGTTTCAGCTTCATACTTCCTGGATCATGCGGCCAGATCACAGGCTTCTGTGGGAGCCTTCTTGATCATCAGGCCCCCTGCACGGCACTGCAAAAATTTCCTGGACGTCCGGGCTGGGCTTACGCTTTCAGGCTGCCCTGTATGGTTTACTGTATCTAGGTCGCCCTGAGCCCCTCCTGATCACCAGGATATCCCCTCTTGCTGAGGCATCAATGCTGTCTCAGGCAGGGCTCCCCTCACTTGAGAGGGTTGTATTTGAGCTTGCCTTTCCCGTTTGGCCCAGTACTTCCGGGTATCCGTGAGCAGATGCTTGGAAAACTCGAAATCCATACTATGGTAAGTGCACACATTAAGCTTTGCACACTTTCTAAAAATCCACATAAGTGGTAAGTGTGCACGTTATGCTTTGCCCACTTTCTAAAATCCACATAAGTGGTAAGTGTGCACGTTATGCTTT
>NW_015506947.1:50331-51366 GCF_001515645.1 Sinocyclocheilus grahami
GTTATTAACCTCGTTCCCTTTCTCTGAGTTGGTTTAGACCCCGGTACCTTGGGCTCCACTCATCTAGTGTGTCTCTATCTACACACTCTGGAAGCATCGCTCCCCTCACCATTGAGGGTTATTGTGAGCATGGTGCTTTCTTTCCAGCATTTAATTCTCTCTGAGGAGTTGGATACCTCGCTCCATGGGCTGTTCTCATGGTAGTGTTGAGCAGTGCTCCCCTTTTATCAAAGGGTTACCTGGAATAAGCACACTATTCCTCTGAATTCGGAGTTCTCCTCTCATGAGATCTTGAGTTCTCTGTTTTCCAGAGCACCTGGAACCAGCAGCATCAGGTGAATTAGGCCCTTCCTCTGCCTCTCTGATGCGCTGAGTGTTTGGCTAGCTTGCAGTATGCTTACCCTTCTGATTCTACAATCGCGCTGTAGGTCGAACCCCCTCTCATTGAGAGCTGGGTTTGTGCTCCCATAGCTAAGGTAAACTACTGCTAACCGTTCCAGCATTGGAGCATGCTGTAGGTAGAGCTCCATTCTCGACTGAGAACTGGGTTTGTTGCTCCCTCAGCTAAGTAAATTATTGCTAGCTGTTCCAGCTTTGGAACATGCTGCAGGTTGAGCCTCCTCTCGTTTTAGAACTAGGGGTGTTGCTCCCTCAGCTAAGTAACTGCTAACTGTTCCATCTTTGGAACATGCTGTAGGTCGAGCTTCCTCTCGATTGAGAGCTGGATGTTTGCTCCCTCAGCTACATATTTACTGCTAGCCACTCGAGCATTATAAGCCTTAAGATTGAGTTGATGACTTCTCAAACATAGCGTTTTGGGATGCACCATTTCCATCTATGGGCTGCTCTTTCAGAGTGCCACGAGAACCCCTTAGAACGGTATTGTTTAAAATCCATGTTATGGTAAGTGTGCATGTGAAGTCTTTGTACACTTTCTAAAAATGTACACTGTGGTAAGTTCGCACGCTAGTACTCTGCGTTCTTTTCTAGAATCCTGTATGGTAAGAGCTACGCGCAGCAGCTTCGTGCTCTTTC
>NW_015506947.1:51851-55989 GCF_001515645.1 Sinocyclocheilus grahami
CCCCTGTGTGACAGGCCAAGACTAGTATGATTCTAGGCTCTTGGCCCAGGAGTTCTGGCCCTAACAGGTAAGTTTTTTGGGGTATGTAGCCTAGGCCTTTGGAATAATGTCACTGACATGGGGGGGCAACTCCCATGGCAATATGGTAGAGTTGGTACTTAGTGCTCGCCATGGTTTCTAGCATACACTCCCCTCAGCATGGCGGTGTGGGTATACCGTTTCCCATAGTGACCCCTAGAGGACGCAGTTAGAAGTTCCCATGAAAGGGAACGTCTCAGGGTACTTATGTAACCATGGTTCCCTGAGTAGGGAACGAGACACTGCGTCCTCTAGGTTTCTTGCCATGCTGCGGACGCAAGCTTCAGACGAAGAAGTGGATGATGTGCTCTTCCGGCGCCTATTTATACTATAGTCACACTGGTAGTGACGTCATGGCTGTCGCCAGCCAACATGTTGTTGGTGTTTTTTCAAACACCAATGCTTGCAAACGACGAGGCATTCCCCATAGCGACCCCTAGAGGATGTAGTGTTTCGTTCCCTACTCAGGGAACCACGGTTACATAAGTAACCTGAGACGTTTTCATTTTATGCATTTAGCATACGCTTCTATCCAAAGCGACTTACAATGCATTCAGGTTATACATTTTTTTTTTTACCAGTATGTGTGTTCCCTGGGAATTGAACCCACGACTTTTTGCACTGCTAACGCAATGCTCTACCACTGAGCCACAGGAACACTGTTATTTTGTATGATGCATTTAAATTAGAGTTAATACCACTGATCTATAATAGAGAACTGGATTGCTCATGACGTCATGAAAGAGAAGCCGCCACGGGCCATATTGGTATTCCCCACTATTCCAATACATTCCATTGAGTTAACAGTAAAAAGTGCGAATTCAATGAGAAAACATCACCTAACAAGTCAGCGTTTATAAATCTGAAGTATCCTTGTACATTCTTAAAATGCAAACACCCTAGGCGTAAACAGTAATTTTTTTCATGTCAGGAATTTCCCCTGCTTATTAAAAAGTTACTTTCATTACAGTAGCGAACATCAGATGAACATGATAAACATCAGATGGACACGACCTCAACATATATATAAAAAAATGACAAAGTGCTCAATCTGAAATCTGAAGATTTATTCTTTGTATAACAAGTTACACACATACCTTCATTCGCCTTGTAGTTATTCATTGTTTATGTAATTTTGATATAGTGTTTTTATTCGTACAGTAGGCTAACTGCAAATGTTTTAACAATGATTTCGTTAACAGCATCAGGGGCGATTCTAGGATTTTTTTTAATGGGGTGGCAGTGGGGGGACCAAGAAACAGTCAGGGGGGGGCCCATGGGAAAAATCATGTGTGTAATGAAATTAACTATTTTTATTTTGTAAGGGAATTAATTATTATTATTTTAGCTCAGGTTTTGAGAGGAATCGATTCTTAAAGATTCGATGTTGATTTCTTCAAGTTGATCTGATTCAACTACTTAGAGCTTAAACTGTATCAACGGTTTATCCAGCAAATGTTCAAATCAGTATATCTTAACGATTCTGTTCATATTACTTTGTGGCCAACGACAACATATAATGGTAATCTTATTAATTTTGAGCAAGGTAACAAAGGATCTGGGCAGAGTTTTAACCTTAAAATTCACTACACAAGACAATACTTCTTTATAAATTAAACAAATATTTATTGGCTATTCTAGATTACATTAAACTAAGCTAAAACACACACATACACACACACACACACACACATACAGTTCTGAAGAATGAGAGTTAACGGAGTTTGCATGAATTTCCCAAAGTTCTAACACTCGTTTTCCATGAGTTCTTTAAATTCAACCTGAGAAAATCACAAAGCAGAAATTTATCTTACGTTTACTGCTTAAACTCAATTCACCAGTTCAGCAAGAGATGAAAAGATTTTGCCTTTTACTTGCGTTTTGCTGACAGCTGAATTGAGCTTGTTGGCTGCTTGAGGGAATCCCAGCGTATTTGATTGGTTGCTGATCTGGCTTCTGGATGACGTAGTTTCTGGGAATGCCCTCCGTAGATTGGTTGGCTTTCGAAGATCTCTGGCATTCACAAAGCTTCAAAGGAGTGTTTGAGTTCTGGATGACCGATTGCTTGATGGTGCAGCTGGTGAGCGCAAGTTGGAGCGCGATTAACACAAAGAGCGAAAGGCGATTGAATCCGTTTTGCATTGGGTTTTTGATCCGGTGCATAAGTTCGTCCCCCAGATCGTTGTTCCAATCAGACATTACTTGCAAGGCTTAGCCACGCCCTGCACTGTTCCCTGATCAGGCATGGGTCACATGTTTCCCGTGGGGAGTATCTCTGCAAGTTTTAATAACTTCTTATAAACAATATTATCACCAGAAAATGATACCAGATACCAATTTTTCATTCACGCCAATGTTCAGCGAATAAAGCAAGCTTACATTCAAACTCAAATATCGGGTAGTTTGCATACACATTAATACTTTTATCTACTAAAAGGGGTTATAAAACATTGACTAAACATCATAGGTTACAATAAACACACCAAGCGTATATAAGACAACAAACATATTATTTGTGGATATAGTTGCCCTTTTTATACTTAAATGATTGTCTTTTGAAATTGTCTGTTGTAAGTTTTATGTCCCTTTGTCTGACCGAAGGAGAGAAAAGGGTGCGTCCCTTTTGGAATGCAGGGAGCAAAGGGGGGATGTCCTGAGGTCATGACAATGTCACGGGTGTAGAGCTGCCATTCTTCTCACTCGGACATGGAGCTATTAATCTGTCACTTTCTGTTTATCGGATTATCAATTTATGCATTAAACGGTCATGGGGTCCAGGAGTGTCTGTTGCTGGAACATTTCCAGATACCAGGTTCTTTGTTCTGTTGTTTATTAGATAGTTTATTTATGCTGAAGCCAGTCACGAGACAACACTGACGGTCTGTTGCTTAAGTCCAGATGCAAAGGGTCAGTTATTGCTGTCTTAGTGCTTGCCGACCCAGGAGGTGGTTGTGTAAATCACTCTCTCCTTGTGTTTCTTGTAAAGATAAGCTGAGCGGGACAGGAACTTATTTGAGACAATTGGCGCCTAGGCTGACCATGGGTCAGTTTTACGACTCTCACATGGTTGATAGGAGACCTTAGTTTTTCCGGTGGAATGCAGAGATTCAATCGTTCATTTGTGTCTGTTCACAGAGGCCCTACACATCCCCCTTTAGCTCTGTGATGTTCCCGGTGCGAACATCAGCGGGCACTGGAACAAGAGGCAGAGAGAGAACAGGCACACACAAGACACAAACAACATCTCCATCACTAATTGAATCCTGGTGCAAAGTTTGGGAAATTTGGGCATAATTGGGTTAGGAACACTTGAGATGAGATAGGGGTGCATTGTTTAAGATTATCTAGAATTGGGTCGTTTTGATTACTCTAACAGTCAGAGGTTTGACGAAGGCATAATCTCAATCAGGTTTGTTGAGTTCTCAGGTTCAGGTTCTTGGTCAGTTTTATCACGTCGGAACATGCGCGGGGAGAACGTTCGTAAAATATAACTATAATATAGAGTCGGAATTCGTCATACTCGATGGTTGTTTTATGATGCAAATCCGTATAGTTTAAATTGAGACTAACATCCTCAGTGAACTGGCACTGCGCTAGTTCTAGCAGTACATTTTAAAAACGCATGGTATCCGTATAATCCCAGTCTGAACAAGTGGTTACGACCATCAAGCTTGTCACGGAATGCCAGGAGAAAACAAAGTAGATCCAAGTGCAGTAGTTTATTAAAATAACAAATAATCAGAACAGAACAAAAACTAGACAAAAGGTAACTTCAAAACACAGGGAACTGGGAACAGAAAACACAACGTAACCTCAAACAATACTGCAGCAAAGACAGACAGAGAGAGCATGGTATAAGTAGTGATGAAATGATGAGTAAATTACCAACAGGTGATCATGATCAGCACAGAACGACAAAGCAAAGGACTATGGGAAACAGAGTTCAAAACATGTAACAAAGAAACAGGAAGAGTACCCTGAAGTGGCCAGTCCAGGGCACCACAACCAGACACTGTGACATTACCCCCCCCCCCCCCCCACGGGGCGAAGGCCAAACCCC
>NW_015506947.1:58061-86740 GCF_001515645.1 Sinocyclocheilus grahami
CGGAGCGGATACCAGACGCTCCACCAGAACACACAAAAGTTCAGGAGGGAGGTGGAACTGAGGCGGACCAGGGGGAGGGACGGCGGGCCAGGACCATACAATGGAAGGGGGCCAGGGGACAGAGATAGACCAGGGCATAAGCACAGAACCGGCAGGGTGAAAGGCCAAGGCGGGGCCGGCAGGATGAACCAACAAGGCCTCAACCACACAGCAACCCCCAAGAGCAGATAGCCAGGATGGAGCCAGAGGAATGAGCCAGTGAGGCTCCTGCCAAACAGGAACCCAGGCGGGCAACCAGAGCAGAGCCGGAATCCTGCCAGGCAACACTGGTGGAACAGAAAACCCTCTCAGCGACTCAGGGAAGCAGAGAGAGTTTAGTACCAGCCTCGATGGCTGCAACAGGACAGGCCGATTGCTCCGCAATGGTCCCTGTGAGCTCCCGGACTGGAGTGACTTCCTTAATGAGCTCTGAGAGTTCCTGGACTGGAGCAAGCTCTGAATTGGACCTCATGAGCTCCCGGACTGGAGCGGGCTCAGGAGCATACTCAGAGGTCTCCCCAATTGGATGAGTTCCTTAATGAGCTCTATGGGTTCCCGGACTGGAGCGGGCTCTGGAGTAGACCCTGTGACCTCCCGGACTGGAGTGGGCTCTGGAGTGGACCCTGTGAGCTCTCGGATTGGAGCGTGCTCAGGAGTGGACCCTGGGAGCTCCCGGACTGGAGCGGGCTCTGGAGTGGACTCTGTGAGCTGCCGGACTGGAGCGGGCTCTGGAGTGGACTCAGAGGGCTCTCAGACTGGAGCGGGCTCTGGAGTAGACCTTGTAAGCTCCCGGACTGGAGTGGGCTCTGGAGTGGACTCTGTGAGCTCCCGGACTGGAGCGGGCTCTGAAGTGGACTCAGAGGGCTCTCGGACTGGAGCGGGCTCTGGAGTAGAGTTTGTAAGCTCCCGGATTGGAGCGGGCTCTGGAGTGGGCTCTGGAGTGGGCTCTGTGAGCTCCCGGACTGGAGCGGCTTCTGGAGTGGACTCTGTGAGCTCCCTGACTGGAGCGGGCTCTGGAGTGGACTCTGTGAGCTCCCGGACTGGAGCGGGCTCTGGAGTGGACTCTGTGAGCTCCCGGACTGGTGTGAGCTCCCGGACTGGAGTGACTTCCTTAATGAGCTCTGAGAGTTCCTGGACTGGAGCAAGCTCTGAATTGGACCTCATGAGCTCCCGGACTGGAGCGGGCTCAGGAGCATACTCAGAGGTCTCAGAGGGGCAAAGGATCATCAAAACAGACTTTAAAGAAGTCCTTAAAGGTGAATTATCAATGCTTGTTATCACACTATATCGGCCACCAAAATATGTACCAACATTTTTTTCAGGAATTATCAGAATTGATTTAACTTTGTATGACTAGATTTCATCAAATAATTTTGAGTGGGGATTTGAATATTCATATTAATAAAGAGAATGACGAAATTGTGCTATAATAACCCCTACAAATATAACTCATTATATACACTATAAACACTTTAAAAAAGACATGTAGATGTTTGTGAAAGATGTTTTCTCTGTTTTGGAGGGATGATAATTTTTTAATAATTTTTATTGCATCAAAATTTGTTAATACTTTACTATAGTTAGGGGTGGATTTTATCAACTGTTTATGATTCATGCAACAATACATATTACTGTTATAGCTTTTATTAATAACCATTGCTATATAGCTGATAACAGTGTCTAGTGCTCTTATGAATGTTTTTAGCATGATTTGTGAAAATGTAACTACTATACTGAATGACATAGTATAGACTTCTTCATGGCTAGTGTTTGTGTATTTCATTTCATTCTGTAACCTACTTGTTCTACAGATCTGTGTACAAGTGTTAAATGCTACTATTTTTGATAACATTTCTGACAGATATTATCATGATATTTTTTGCGTTTACTTTACCGTGGTGTCCTGTCAGCAATAACCTGTCCATTTGATTACTGTCAGTGCAAGTGCCGGCGATGCAATGTTGCCAGATATTGCCATTAAAACAAACAAAAAACGATAAATAAATAAAAATGAACTGAAATTATTTTAATTCTTTTGCAATTAAGATAAGATAAAGATATCGCTGACCCTAAACTGCAAAGTCCTACTTTATTAACTTTCTAAAGTGTTAAATTAAGTGGAAAAGACAAGTTCAAAAATGCTTATAATAGCGGGATCTGGCAACATAGAGGCTGCGCTCTCACTCATGACTCTCTCAAGACTCGAGAGATTGCTCTCAAGCCAGCAATCATTTTCATACCACAGACACTAAACATTCTTGCAAACGGTCTAAACTGAATTATACATGTCATGCAAACATTGATATGAGAAGTTTAACAGCAAATTAGTCATTCAGAAAACAAATTTTATTTTTGAACATGAAAAATTTACAGAGGTCCGGACCTCGGTGACCTCATAGCTGGCTACGGGCCTGCTTATGATTGGTATGATACCTCATCACTTACTGCTATGAATTTATGTACTTTTGGGAAATGTCAGTGATTGTTGATGCTTTATTTTTCATTAACTTAGCCACTGTACTGAATAAATACCTGGGGTTGTGTTTCTTTTCTTCTAAAAGAGACAAAAAGTAAGCAGATCTAGCAGTTTTTAAGACTTTTACGTAGGAGGAAGTACTTTCCCTCCATGCAATATGAAACACCTCTAGTTTTGTTTTCTTCCAGCTGTTGTCCATTTTCCGGGCTGCTCTCTTTAGGGGGTGAGTGTGCTCATTAGACCACAGTGTTGGACCGTTTTCTTTAACCTTCTTTAATCATAAAGGAGCAACAGTGTCTAAAGTGCTAGAAAAGAGAGATTCCATAGTTTCTGTTACAACATCAAGTTTTTCTGAGCTGCCATATATGCTGAGGAATTGTGTAAGGGTTTTTATTATTAATTAGCTCTAAAAAGGGAAATATTTATGACGAATTATAACTGGTTATGATTCATAATAAATATTTAGATTATATCTTCGAATTAACTGTAGCAGAATCAATATTACAATTATTTGATCTGTCCATTAATGCTTCAAATCTGTTCTCAAGATGTATAGGGGGTGGTAGAATACCAGTATTCATAAGCCTTGTCATAGCCGAATCTGGGGTAGAGGATGCTACGGCAGCAATACGAGAAACTCGTGACAATCTGATGTCTCTACTGCCTTTGGGTCTCGCTCCCTGTTTGTGCCATCGATTTGTGTGACAATCAGTTTCGGCTTGTTTCTCTACACTTGGTATGAACTGTTGAGATTGACTAGGTTCATGGGACTCACCGGCTGTATGCTGATGGGGTCCGTGATGACGGTCTGCTGAGTGTTCTGCCTGTTTTGGAAATCCAGCAAGTAACTTTGTTTCAAGAACCGTAATCCTTTGTAGAAGTTTGCAGTAGTTCATGCAGCAAGTAGATTGAACAGGATGCATTTTCTTTCTCTTCTGTTTGAATGTGGGCAGCTGTGTTTTCCCTTCTCCGGAATGTAAGCTGCTGGCAGTGGGAGGCAAAAGTCTTCTTTTTCGTGGTATTATTCCAGTCCCAGAGAGTTTTTAGTTTTAGTGTTTGTGCCAAAAATATGTTGTTTGAGCACTGTGCTGATCTGCTGAAGTAAAAATCAAAGAAAAATCAAAGAAAAGTACAGAAATAGGGAGCAAAGCGCAGAGCAGTAAGCAAAAACGTCCGAACGGTAGCGAAGCCGGAAGCAAACTGGGGTCCCTTAAGCCATAAACACCCAAAGATCATGCATGATTCTACGCAGACGCTACAATTGAGACAAGTCAGGAAGATTATTTTACAAAGCTGTTTTTTTGGTCAAATTGATGGTTATACCATATTTGTAAGAAGGAGTTGAATTTACAGCTTTAGATATATGGAAAATACATGAGGCTGGATAATGATCTGAGATATCATCACTCTGCTGCAGGATTTCAACACCATTAACATCAATTCCATGTTATAGTATTAAATCTAAAATATGATTACAATGAGTAGTTTCTGACACATGTTGTCAAATCCAAATAGAGTACAGAATGTCTATAAATGCAGATCCCAAGGCATCTTTTTTTATTTAATTATCTTCGTGGATATTAAAATCACCCAAAATTAAGACTTTATCTGTAGTCAGCAGCAAATCCGCAAATTATTGGATAAAGTTTGTATGGTGTCCTGTATACAGTAGTCAGTACAACTGCCAATAGGGATTTATCATTAACACTTATTATGCTAGATAATGTTACATAAATCACCATTACTTCAAATGAATTATACTTGAAATCAGACTTCTGAAAAATACTGAAAATGTTACTATAAATTGTAGCAACACCTCCCTGTTTACCTTTTGGATGCGGCTAATGTTTATTACAGTAAGCTTGGGGAGTAGAGTCATTTAAAATAATGTAGTCATCTGTTTTTAGCCAGGTTTCTGTCAAACAGAGCACATCTAGATTTTGATCTGTGATCATATTATTTGCAAAAAGCATGTTCGTAGAAAGGATCATTTGATGATCATTAAATGATAAATGATAAATGATCCAATAATTTGCGGATTTGATAAATCCCTATTGGCAGTTGTACTGACTACTGTATACAGGACACCATACAAACTTTATCCAATAATTTGCGGATTTGCTGCTGACTACAGATAAAGTCTTAATTTTTGGTGATTTTAATATCCACGTAGATAATTAAATAAAAAAAGATGCCTTGGGATCTGCATTTATAGACATTCTGTACTCTATTTGATGATCATCATTTATCATTCAACACTTATTATGCTAGATAATGTTACATAAATCACCATTACTTCAAATGAATTATACTTGAAATCAGACTTCTGAAAAATACTGAAAATGTTACTATAAATTGTAGCAACACCTCCCTGTTTACCTTTTGGATGCGGCTAATGTTTATTACAGTAAGCTTGGGGAGTAGAGTCATTTAAAATAATGTAGTCATCTGTTTTTAGCCAGGTTTCTGTCAAACAGAGCACATCTAGATTTTGATCTGTGATCATATTATTTGCAAAAAGCATGTTCGTAGAAAGGGATCTAATATTCATTAAGCCAATCTTTATCATGTGTTTATCTAAATAATAGTCAGTCCTGTGTCTTGTGTTTTTCTCCCCATGTGCCTTCCATGACCTAGTTTCTCCCGTGTTTCCTGCCCATATTTGGTTTTCCTGTTCCTTTTCCCATTAAATTCCATTTGTTTCAGCTGTGTCCCAGTAATCTTCTCGTTTCGTTCTGAGTATATTAGCCCTGTGTTTTCTGAGTCCTGCGTCCTGTCTTAAATGTCATCCCCGTGTGATATGTGTGTGTTCCCTTGGTTTGAAGATAAAGTGTATTATGCTTCTGGAGTTTCTTCATCTCCACGCTCTTTCGTCTCCTCGTTCCTACACAGTAGGCACACCGTGACAATTATATGTTTTTTATTTGTTGAACATCAATTAAATTATTACCCTTAAATTGGTTTTGGTCGTTTTTTGTATTTGCTAGTTCAGCGAACAGACAAATCTCTATAGTATGAGACGGTGTCTGTATGGTGAAGGAGTCTTAATGTGCTGAGAATTAACTGACTTCTATGACGTGAGGCGGCTAGCAGACAGTTGATTTAGCCAGTTTGTCTGCTTCCTGACCTGGGCCCCAGTTAGTCAAGTACAAACTCTAAGACTATGTGCCATATTTCTAGAGAGAGCAGCGGCACCACCCCTGGAGGGATGAAGACCATCTCTTTTCAACAGGTCAGGTCTAACCTGTCTAATCACTGTCCACCTGATGACCTTGGGACAGTATCTCAAGCTTTGCTTGCAAACATCTTCCAGAGCCAGATTCAGAACCCATACTGGAAACACCTGTTTTTAAAATTGACACCACCATGGACACAAGAACCAACTCCCCTGGCAGGGGCATTGCCCCTGGTTCAAGTATGGTCACAACCTTAGTCATCTGTAGCTTTTTACTTACTCAAGCCTGAACTGGCAACTAAGGCTGCAGGCACATGCATTTTGAATCTTTAAGCTATTTAAACTATAATTTGTAATTTTATAATTTGCTCCAGTTAGGGCTGCTTTATGCTGCTTTATGCACCTTCCTGCAAACATCCCATCAATCTAAGTCTAGCAAACCCACCAGGGCATTATCAAACTCGGCCACGATCAGGAAAATATTCAGATTTTAACACGATTAAGACAATACTCAAGCCAGATTATGGTAATCAAAAATCTCTGTTTACATGGTAAAGTCATACTCGAAGTAAACACAAATCGAATGACGACATGTGGAGTATTCCTATTTTAGTCGCATTATTTAAGTGCAGTATAGACATGTACCACCATGTTATTTCCCAATACACGCACTTCAGCTCAGGCGTGCTCAGGGAACCCTAACCAAACTGTTACAACAAAAATTAATAAAAAAAATATTTAAAAAACAACAGAAACCCTTCTTTTTCAGCTTTTGCCACTGCGCTACGCAGATGAGTAAGAGTGCCCTCTAGAGGCAGGGTAGGCATGACCGCAGGCTATTATTATTATTCTTATTACTACTTTCATGTCTTCCTGGTTACATATGAGAAATTCATCTTCTGCTGCTCGATGCTATTAAGGCACTGGCTATGTCTTGCATGCAAAAAGTCATATTAGTTGGGTGCTTGTGAAAACTGAAACGTATAAATGGGAGACATGCACATCTGAGAAAGCTATTTAAACAGTTTTACCTTATGTTTGTTTCAAATTTAACATGCTAATCGTATTACTCATTACCAAGTTAAAACGTCCAAGCATATGCCTTATCATCAGTACATCAATTTGAGAAACAAATCTCAGCACAGAACACAAACAAGAAACAGGAAGGGGTTTCTTGCTGCTGTGCTACTCAATTTTATTTCCTGAGTGCCAGCAGATTTTGAAGTGGGCAAATTCCAGACAAACTGACAACTAAAAACCTTGGGTTATTTCTAATGTGTTCACTAATACTGTCCATTATTATTGCTTTTGTGCATTAAAGGTCCCTGTACTGCACCAAAAGTCCCCTAGAACTCCAGGGGAATTTTGAGTGCCCAAAACATTGCAGTTTTAGTTAGATACAGTGGCTTCACAGTAAGTTCTTGTGATTAGGGATGCTTTCATGACTAATGCAGTTAGAAAGGGTTTTGTTGTATAGTGTGTATTAGGGATGTGCATCTCATGACTGATACGCATCTCGATGCATAGCCAACGATACGATACATTAAAGATACATATGAAGCAGCTACCGATGCGATGCGATACAATTCACCCCAATTATGAAACTAAACAAAAACATAAGTGTATTGGAAAAACATGTCTCTCTTAACCCGAATTAGTTGACTTCACTAGAAATTTGCGAAGAAACCCATTGCACAAAGTGAACCTAAACAGCTTTAGTTGAATTAACATAGAACCTTAAGTTTATGCAGCAGACAAATCAAGTTTACATTAGTAGTCTTTACTCAAAATCATTAGTTCACATTAATTATTATTTGGAGTATACTGTAGGTTGCATAAAATAACTATTGCAAGTTACAACTACAAAAATATATATATTAGCAAATAACATTAAAGGGGTCCTATTATGCTTTTTTAACTTTAGCCAGTCTATAATGTTGCTGTTTGAGCATTAAAATATCTGCAAGGTTACAAAGCTCAAAGTCCAATTCAAAAGGAGATATTTTATTTAACAGAAATCACTTTTCAAAAACGACAACGAACGACTCATTTGGACTACAACACATAGTTACTGGGATTTGTGATATTATAAATATAGACGAATGGGACAAGACCTGGTTGAGCTGCACTAGAGAAGGCAGTGAGTGATCACTATGTCGGAGACACGCTAGCTTTCCCAAGGCAGACGAACTTAGAGTGGTTACAATCATTCGGGTTTAAATAGCGCTCAAATTGATTTGATATTGACGCAGTATTTACACTGAAGCTTGCAGGCGGCTACGGTAAGGAGCATGACATTTCCCGCCCAGGCGCCGAGTGCGGCCAATCACAACACACACTGGCCTAGCTAACCAATCACAGCACATTTCGTATTTCAGAAGGCGGGCCTTCGTTTGATACAGGAACTATTCGAGCCGTTCATGCCAGACTGGGGAGAGAGGTATTTTAATAGTGTAAAATATGTGAAAAATAATGTGTTTTTCGAACAACCTAGTATGAGAGCCTGTTCTAGTACACCCCCAAAACAAAATCTAGACTTTGAAAAAGAGCATAATAGGACCCCTTTAACAAATGTTTTTAAGTAATGATAAATGTTATATTTATGTAATGTCAATGTAATTAGGCATAGATTTAGAGATTTATTGTATTAAACATTGTTTCAAATAAATTGGAATAAAAGAAAAAGATTTCAATGCACAAATGTTTTTTTTATTGTTCACCAAAGAAATGGTAACACGACAATGCATTAAACTTGTCAGCCACAAGACAAGTAAAAATGAGCTTTGAAACAGCTTATTAACAATTGTAACTTTTGTAGAAGAAACATGAACACACAGTATTCAACAATATATGCTATATCTCTTGTGAATGCCTGGATATGCATTAAAAAACTGGTCATGCATTAAAACGGAGGCAAGCCTCTGTAACTTTAAACTTGGCAGAAGAATGGTGTGAACACACATTAACTGAGCACTAACAGCACTAATATGCAGTGACAGAACACTCTTTAATGTCTTACACAGCAAAACTCAAGTGGCTTCTCATGGAAGCTTCTTGCATTTCCTTACATTGTAAGCTGTTTTTCAGAGTTTGCAACCTGGGTTTGGCCCAACATGAGAAGTACCTGTTGGATGAACTGGAATGTGTTTCATAGATTTAGGGTAGTTGAGATGCAGTGCGCATGCAAGTCCATACAGAATGTACATAGCTTTTGGCAAGTCGTCAATATTGTCCATCACAACTTCTCCTTCAATGATGATCTTCAATGAGGTTGGATTGAGATGGAGAGAAGATGAGAGCATGTCACCTTCATGCTCAATGAGGAGGATTCCAATGTTATCAGTAATCATCATCAGAGTCCTAACAACATAAGAGCACAATCATTACATAACCATCAATAATGTTAAGCAATTTGTTACTACTGCTGGAGTTCTGTCTTCACAATGATTATTTAAATTTTGGTAACATGGATTTTTAATGTAGGGACAGAAACTTATGATGTTCCATTAAAAACAGTTCACGCAAAAATAAAATCTGCTGTTAATTTACACATCCTCAGGCCATCCAAGGTGTAGCTGAGTTTTTCTTCAGTAGAACCTTAAAAGACTATTAGCTGTAACTGTGGTCCTTGGTGATTCATTTAATGCAAGTAAATGGCTACCATCACTTGGAGTAAAAAAAACAAACAAAATTAACAACTGTCTCCTGACTATACATTGAAGTCTTATAAAGCAAAGCAATCAATCAGTCTGTGCAAGAAACTAAACATTATTTACAGCATTATTACCTTTAATCCACAGCCCCAGCAAACAGTCCTGAGCTTGTTTACAAATGTCTGGAGTGCAAGCATTGTGCTCATCATCAAAATGGTACTTGCGTGTACTAGGGATGTAACGATTACTGGTTTGACGATAAATCGTGATAAAATACCCCATGGTTAGTATTACCGTTTCATATTTTAACTATCACTATAACCGTATTCGATTAGCGCGATTTGAACAACTGAGGATAAATAAATACTGTACTGCACAGGGCTCCAGTGTGTGACCAAATGGGCGCATTTTGAGATAATTTTTTCTGCCGGTGCGACAAAATTTTGTGTGTTTGACTCATAAGCGCTGCACTTCTGATACATGTGAGAAACATCAAACGGCAAACGAAACTGAAAGCATAACGAAACCGAGCGACTCGTTTGAGCTGCGCAGCGCTTCGAGTGTAGACCCCGTTTTATACTCACCATGCAGCTAAAATCATGCGAATATTGAGGAAACGATGGATGGGTTTCATGTTAAAGTAAAGTAAAAGACCGCTTCTTAAACCAAAGGTGAACATGTTGGTATTCGTGTGGGACAAAAATATGCAAGCACTGTCACCGAAAGCAAGTTTTGTTTTACTTTTCTTTTTGTTTTCATTTTGAAAAGCTTTTTATCTTTGCTGTTTACCTCACGTTATGCTATGGAGGCTCTCTTTTTTATTTATTTGATTCCTCAGTGTTTGCTAAACGTTCTGTAATTTATTAGTTGGTATATAATACAGCATGTGGTGTGTATGCCATGCCTCGTCTTACTCGTTTTTGTTAATACTAAACGTTTTATAAGCTAGTTTGTCATTGTATCTTACTGTGTTATTGTTGTTATGCTTTTTAATTAAGAATAACAATGAATCCATCTTTTGTTTTAATCTTAAAAAGTGAAAGGTGTGTAGATAAAAAAAACAGAATTAGCATGCCCTGCTTTAAATTTTGACCGGTTGATGAAAAACAAGCTTATGTGGATTCTACACATTTAAACAATAAGGTATCTAGTATTATTTATGGAGCAGATAAATACATATAATCATTTATTAATCAATTATCATTTTGACTTGACCCTTTTCTTTATTTAAAAGCTGAAATGTGAGGTTTACCATTTATGAAACTTTTTCAAAGCTTTATTTGAACATTTACATTAGATATTTGAACATGCTATTAGATAAACTGTTGTCAGTCATGTTGTCATCTAAAATCCGGACATCACTGTCAATGTTATTGTTTTAGTTATGCAAACAAAAACTCATTTTATTTGTTGTTTGTTGATTTTAAATGTAAAACTTGGTGAAATGATTTGTGTGTCAGTACTTTTTGAACATTTCCAGCACATTTTAACAATACTGTGATAATACTGATAACCGTGATCATTTTGGTCACTATAATCATGATAAGAAATTTTCATACTGTTACATCCCTAGCGTGTATTTATCTTGGATCCCACAACCTACATAAAAATTAAAAATAGTTTGCTTGTGCAATCAACTTCAGGAAGATTGCTCATGTGTGAGTTTGCTCCTGCGCATACATTATTATATGCGACAGGAAACCCACGCTCTAGACCAGGGGTGGACAAACTTGGCCCTTCCAGGTCACTTTCCTTCAGAATTTAGCTCCAACTCTAATCAAACAAACCTGAACCATCATTGTCTTCAAGACTACTAGAAAGCTACAGGCAGGTGAGTTTTATCAGGGTTGGATCAAATCTCTGCAGGAAAGTGGCCTGGGAGGGCCAAGTTTGCCCATCACTGCTCTAGACTGTTGTGAATGCACTCAGGACCGTTGGCCGAGGTTGTGGATGTTTCTCAGACCAATTGTTTTACTTCGTAAGACCTCAATGTATGGTCACGATCCACAGGTATTAATTTTGTTTTGCCTGTGCATGTTTTTTTAACTATCAAAAATGACAGTTTCCATTGACTGTTTTATATCAATCACCAAGGACCACAGTTTCAGCTAAAAAATCTTTAAAATTTACATTTTACTTTAAAATGTCATTTTTGGGTGAACTATAATTAAAATGGTATTAAAAAAATGAACTCTTAAAAACTTGAGTCCAAAGGGTTTGTAACGACATGAGGGTGAGCAAATGTTGGATGAACTAACCCTTTAAGCAAACAGATCACCCAAAGAGGCTAAAAAAGTTATTGTAATAAGTTAATGGTTTAGGCTTTATTCTCAGAGGTTTTATAAAACACAGAAACTATCAATTAATGGTGAAATTATTATGTTTTTATGTACTTTTAGATATACTGAGAGAAAACAGAGGTTAATTACAAAGCATACTTTGTAGAAATCTGTGGGTTTGTCGCCAAGGACGATAGGGAGTCCTCTGAGCACCAGCGATCTAGTATCAGTTAGTTAGTTAGTCATTAACAAATGAATCACTGATGAATAAAATTAAAGGGGTGGTTGATTGTGACTTCCCTTTTTTAATGTTAGTTAGTGTGTAATGTTGCTGTTTGATCATAAACAATATCTGCAAAGTTACGAAGCTGAAAGTTCAATGCAAACAGAGATATCATCATTTAAAAGTCTGGCAGTTTAATGCCTACAAAAACGACTGGTAAGGGACTACAACGAGTTACTTCCCGTGTCCGCTACATCAAGAACACAGAATTTTACATAAACCTCTGGGAACACGCAGCAAAGGCGGCAAAGCCATGCTGCGCTGCTTTAGAGAAGAGGAAGAGAAAACTACAGGTGCAAGTAAAAATCTATTCATATATGAATCGCGATTCTGTCTTCTAACGATTCTAATGGATTCACAAGTTTCAAAATTCTCATCCTGTTCCTGGCCTCGCCCTGCTCTGCACACGCTCTGCATCACTCTCTCTCTCTCTCTCTCTCTCTCTCTCATTCAGATCATCAGCTCAGTGAATACACTTATTTTCACATACTATAGTTATTAGAAGCGTTATACATGGCGCGTGTGGTTGCCGAACTGTATTAAAGCTTTAATCAGTATAAAACCGTATATTAAAAGCTAACAGAAGCAGTAGCATTTACAAATAACAGCGTATCTAAAAGTATGAGACAACAACAAACAAAAATCTTAAGCCTACCATTAAAAGCCATGCTTGCACAGGTTCTGCGCGATCCTCTTCACTAATATCCTCTGCGTCACAATCGGGATCAAATTGATAAGCAATATAGACGACGTCATTGTTTACAATACAACCGGAGCACATGCCGCTATGTTGAGGGGCGGGACGTTTAGACGCACGCTAGAGGCGGTTTAGCCAATCACAACACACTGGGCCAGCTAATCAATCAGAGCCCATCGTGTATTTCTGAGGGAGGGGCTTCATAAAAGCAGGAAATGATCAGTGTGTTCAGAGGAGAAGGGACAGAGAGATGTGGAATAAAGGTAAATTATGTGAAAAATAATGCGTTTTTTAACAAACGAAACAATAACACATTAGACTGCACCCCGTAAACACAATCAAGCCTATAAAAAAAATAAGTCAACTACCCCTTTAAAGAAATGATCACAAGAAAGCAGAACCAATCAAGCACAATTTTGATTGCATTACACAACCAATATTGTAAACTTTTTGTGATACATTTTCATTACTTAAGCTGTTAAAAACTAGTTAGACTGCACCCCGTAAACACAATCAAGCCTACAAAAAAAATAAGTCAACTACCCCTTTAAAGAAATGATCACAAGAAAGCAGAACCAATCAAGCACAATTTTGATTGCATTACACAACCAATATTGTAAACTTTTTGTGATACATTTTCATTACTTAAGCTGTTAAAAACTATGCAATGCAAGTCTATAACAGATATGGACCAACCTTGATTTGTTGTGAAAGTTGTCAACAGCTGCCCTACTTTCTCTCTCTTAGATTGAAATATCTCAGTTAGACTAAGACTGTGTCGGTCAATGATTTTATGCTTGAGATTCTTGCCCACAATCCTGTAACGTTAATTAGAACTCCATGAACACCTAAAACAGAGAAAAAACTTGCCTTGAGCACCAAGGGCCCAGAGGGACCAAGTAATTGTAGGGAAGTCCCACAGGAAGCGATAGGGCCAAACTCACAGAGGTCGGCCCGGCGCTAAGTAATAGTTCCAAGAAAAATCGTACAGCCTTGGAACCCAGTGGGGGCCAAGAGTGTACAGAGAAGGCAAATGCCTGATTTAGCACTGGTTTTGCCAGAGTAAGTCCATTTAAACAGAAAGGACCCGAGCCTGTAAAGTCGGGACATCCAGATTATAAAACATGGTAAATGTGGACGGCGAGGCCCAGTATATTCTCAATGCCCTGACAGAGTAGATTTAGCTCTTGGTCCTGCCCCGAAGGAGGAAGCGCCGAAGGAGCTATCACATGTGCTCTGAACGGAGTCGAGAGCACTTTAGGTACATAACCATGCCTTGGCTTCAGGACGACCTTGGAGTCATTGGGCCCGAATTTGAGGAAGGTAGGGCTCACCGAGAGTGCCTGCAGATCTCCCATACGCTTTACCGATGCTAATGCCAGTAGCAGAGCGGTTGTAGCATCAGGGGATGAAGGTCAATGGACTGTAGCGGCTCGAAAGGAGGGCTCTTCAGAGAGGAGGTCTCGTCTCAGGGGGATGGGCCACGGGGCTGCTAGAAGCAGCTGAGACAGCTCTGCGAACCAGTGTTGGGTCCTCCAGAGCTGGGGACACAAACAAAACCTTGTGTTTCCGCTCCTTGATTCGCCTGATTACCTGTGGGATCAGGGAGATCAGGGGAAAAGCGTAAAGGAGGAGGTTGGGCCAGTCGTGGGCCAACGCATCCTTGTCCTTCGAAAAGTAAATTGGGCAGTGAGAGTTGTCTTCTGAGGCAAAGAGGTCGACCTCTGCCTTGCTTAAGATCTCCCAGATTCTTTGAACCGTATGTCGGTGGAGCATCCACTCTTCTGAAGGGATGTTGCTCTGAAATAGCATGTGTGCTCCTTGGATCAACCAGCCCGTGTTGGAAGCGTCTGTCGAGACCACCTTCCTTCTGCAGAACATTCCCTGGAATACGCCACGTTCCATCCACCGAGTCTTTCCAAGGAGCCAGAGCTGCTATGCAGGCCCGGTTCCCCTTGACATGAAGGCGTCCGAGACGCCAGGCGTGGGACGGAACTCGCGGTTTCAGCCAGCACTGAAGGGGCTGAATGCAAAGCAGGCTCAGCTGAAGTACCGGAGACGCGGAGGCCATGAGGCCCAGCATCTTCTGAAATGCCTTGAGAGGGCAAGGGGCTCCAACTTTGAATGAGGCCACAAGTTTTCCCCAAAGCGTCTAAGCAAGACGCAGTACGAGTGAAGTATTGACAGGGAACTACAGTAACGCTGTCATCAGACCGGTCTTGTGGATAATCAATTTTCCCAGAAAGATAAAGATAAAGACGTTAACATTCATCATTACATGCTGCTTTCCAAATCCATCTCGTGCATCATCAGCCGGAATCTTCAAAGATCGCGCGCTCACTGCTCAAACATGTTCGAACGGGGCTCCTCCCCCTTACAGAAATGTAACACATTAAGCTATCTCTAATTAACATAATCACTGCATTCAATATTTCGTCTGAATACTTCAAACAACTAATTATATTTAGTAATGTCAACGTTTTTTACAAAAACAAGAAAGAATAATTAATGATGACTAAAAACAATTATTTAAAACAAAATCCGGATTTAGAGTGTGCCTACATTTTTGCAAAACTCCAAAAACATACCTGTACATACAGTTCACTGTGGTTTTCCGCTGAAAAGAACACTAGTGGTAGTAAAACACCAACAACTTTTATTCTTGTTTACATAAATTATGATTACAAGGGCAGACAAGTGATGGCCATGGGACTTATTTTTACAGGGTTTCTTGCACAATACTATGTTATAACCCCAAAACACTTTTACCATTGTGCATGATTTGTAAACTAAAATCACATAACCAGCTCAATATATATGGCTTTTCTGATGTACTAAACTTGCTCAGCAACTTGGTACAGTATTGTACTTGTGATGCAAAGCGCTCGGGTACAAGTTTTGTGAAACATGAGCCATGATAAAAGAGATCAAAGACTTGTAAAAGCCATCTAAAATGGCATGGCTGCTTTAGCAAAATCACTTTAATATCAAGTTTGTTTTTGTTAACACTATTGCTATTGGTTAGATTAGTGTAGGGTTTAGTGTAGGTGGTACGTTATTTCAAATGCTGCGCTTCTAAAAAGGGGACTAATAGGTGCAGGAGACCAGTGGTTTACAAATATTCAGTGTTTTCATAGCTCAGGTCTTAAAACAGTTGTTGGAGGACGTTGTTGTTTTGCCTTAGTCAGTTTGTGGTTATGCCCTGTGCCAAACCGATCTGTTCTTATACCAGGTCTAGTAATTAGATGAGTCATTGGAAGCATGCAATTCGACTGGGCTTTCAAGTTAAGTACAAAATAAAATGTGGCGTAACGACTACAGATTATTTTCAGAAGTTTTCTTACAGGGCCAGGTTTAAATTCTGTAACCTCATTGAGTGTAACTAACTCAGTCTAGCTGATTACCCTGCTAGCTTAAAGGGAGATTTCACCCAAAAATTAAACATCCCCTGATTTACTCACTTTCAAGCCATCCTAGGTGTATATGACTTTCTTCTTTCGAACACAATCAGAAAAAAATGTTCAAGCTCTTCCAAGCTTTATATTGGATGTGAATAGTGGTTGGGATTTTGCAGCAAAATAAAGTGCATAAATCCATCATAAAAAGTACTCCACATGACTTCAGGGCGTTAATAAAGGCTTTCTGAAGTGTTTCAAGCAAAGTAAAACCAGTCTTGGCTTATATATTGGAATACTGCAGCATTTTTCTTCACAAATCCTTGCTTTCTACTTCTAATTCATTACCTTTTTTGTTTTGCTCTCTCCTTTGTGCTTCCATGTTTGTCACTACTCACCGGAGCTTACGCTACGTCTACTTCATATGCTGGAACACCACTCTCTCGTGAACGCAAGTACGTCAGTTAACGGAAGTTAGAAATGACAGTTTATAAAGTTTTAAATATGTATATTATTCTTACACCTAGGATGGCCTGAGGGAAAGTAAATCGTGGGGTAATTTTCATTTTTGGGTGAACTATTCCTTCAAACTATACCCAACATAAATGTTCTGTACCACACAGCATCCTAACTGAGCATTCCACCAGCCGATTAATCTGCTAGCTTAACCTGTGCTATTAAATGATTATAACCATCAGCATACTAGTTTACCATTTCATTAACCAATTACCCTGTTAGCTCAGCTTAGCTATACCCTGTAAATGTACTACTCAGGATCTCAGTACTCCATCTGCCTGCTATCTTATCCTATACCCTATATAAATGTTCAAATATAACATTTAGCATACTAGCTTAGCATTCAACTAGCTCATTAGCCTGCTAGTTTATACAAATGTTCAGTTATATATATTTTTATACATACTACTGTAGGGTATCAGACCCAATCAGACAATTTAAGATTCGATCAAGAACATGGTTGAAACACGAGGAGCCAAATTCCACAGAAAGGCAGAAGACAACAGGATGTTCATAAATCAGATCCTAGCACCAACCAGTCTGAAGCAAGCCTAACCAACCAACTAGAAGCTTTGAACAGCTTTCAACATTAACACAAAATAACACACTGATCGTAACAACTCAGGAAGGAGATTGTCAATTTTGGGGCAAGTATGCAAGATTAATGGTCAAAGAGATGCACAGCATGACCATCACATGCAAACCAGTGCTAGTAATCACAAGCTCTTTGGATTGACTTTCCCCCCCACCTAGAAGAAAAGAACCAGACTGAAATTCCTTAGGAGACCTTTTAACCTCTCTGGTCTTCACAGAACATGTCCTTATGTTCACAGAATGGCACAGAAACGGTCTTTTTCATGTAAATGCACCAAAATGAACTCAAAAGGGCTTATAAACTAATATCAGTCCATTGCTTAACTCCATATCACGTATGTAACCCACACAGTAGACTATCATGTTCTAATCACTTATTGTGTATGTCTTTTTAATAACTATTGAATAGCTTAAGGGTTCATATTCATGTTTAGTATGTGTGTGTTTGAATCTTCTTGCTTGAAACGTTTCTTCCAATCAAATCTTTGTCAAATGTATCATATTCTTGTTATAGAATGTCCAAAATTATACTCTGCAAGAGCGGGACCATGTGACCATGTGACTGATGAGATGACATGTTGATTTGTGTATTGGGAGGAGAAATATACAACACCCCAAGCAAAGACAATATCTAATTGGTCAAGTCATCATTTGGGATGTGTCCAAAAGCCCAGTTTAAATACTCAGGACACCATCAAATCATTGCTTTTAGCGTCTAGCCACTGCTTCAAGTCATCACTTTTAGCTATGCAGCATTTTAGTCATAGCTTTGAGCTATGCTTTTAGTAGCTCTTTAGCTTTTTGGTCATGGCTTTTAGCCATTGTTTTTTTAGCTTCTAGCCTTTTTGCCACCACGCTTTAAGCTTTACTTTTTAGCGCTCTTTGAGCGTGCTCTGGCTTACACGCCAGCTGTTCCTCCAAAACCATGAGGAGAAACGCCACCTAGTCTCGTCAAACTTTACTTCTATTCCTCTACTTTAATTTATTTTTTTTTCTGTTGAGAGTTTCTTGTTCTGAGTTAAGTTTTGGCGCAACTCTGTGTCTCCGAGTTCACCTCGAGTTTGTGACCGAATGCTTCAAAACTTCAACCAGCCCACAACTCCGCATCGTCAGCCAAAGCCCAACCACTGGCTTCACAAGACGTCACTTCAACGACTACTGAACTTCCATCCAATCAGCAACCTCAGGAAACCCCCTTTTCGACGACAACAAAGGGAACCCCTTTACACAGGCAACACAAGTAACTTACCTCCAGATTCCATGCTGAACTGGTGCATTTAATATAATTTTAACCTCATTGAGGAACTCAATGCAAGGGTTAATTAAGTGATTGATGGTTGTTCATGTCTAGGCAATTGC
The DNA here is from genome assembly GCF_001515645.1 of Sinocyclocheilus grahami. NCBI lineage: Eukaryota > Metazoa > Chordata > Actinopteri > Cypriniformes > Cyprinidae > Sinocyclocheilus > Sinocyclocheilus grahami. The sequence continues at coordinate 76,528 of NW_015506947.1, forward strand.
ACATCTTACTGTAAACTTGGGATTTTACATTTTCATTCTCTTAAACTCATTCTTTCCTCACTTTCTCCCTTCCTGCAACTTGTATGAATGTGTGAGTGCGTGTGTTTATGTGTTAGATTAGTTTATATTGTCTTAGATACATCCAATAAAGTCTTATTCATATTGAAAAGAGAAGTATCTTGTGTTTTGTGCTTACAAGTTAATGTCTTAAACTGCCGATCTTGTTACTGTGCTAATCAATAGTGTTTTCACTATATTTTGGATATGAATATCCATGCAGAATTCCACGGCTCGTTCAATGAATCGCTGGCTGACTCAGTGATCAGCCGTAAAACAGTGATTCTGTCCAAATTCCCTATAAAATCTTAAATGATTCCCTTTGAGCTAAATTGACCTGTTTCCCTTACACTACATACAGTTAGGTCCATATATACTGTATTTGGACATAGCCGCAATTTTTATTATTTTGGGATATGAATATCCATGCAGAATTTGTTATACGGCTCGTTCAATGAATCGCTGGCTGACTCAGTGATCAGCCGTAAAACAGTGATTCTGTCCAAATTCCCTATAAAATCTTAAATGATTCCCTTTGAGCTAAATTGACCTGTTTCCCTTACACTACATACAGTTAGGTCCATATATACTGTATTTGGACATAGCCGCAATTTTTATTATTTTATCTGCTGACCAAAACACATTCAAGTTGCAGTTATATAATGAATATAAGTCTGAAAGGCTTAAAGTGCACACTCTGATCTTTGAGAGTATTCACATCAAAATTGGAGGAAAGTTTAAGGAATTACAGCTCTTTAATATGTACATCCCCCCTTTTTCAAGGGATATAAGTAATTGGACAGTTGACTCAAAAGCTGTTTCATGGACACCCTTGCTATTTGTTATTTCTACATCAACTAAGCAGGTAAAGTTCTGTAATTGATTCTAAGTGTGCCATTTGCATTTGGAAGCTGTTGCTGTGAACCCACATGGTGCGGTCAAAGGAGCTCTCCATGCAAGTGAAACAGACTGTTTTCAAAATCAAAACAAATCCATCAGAGAGGTAGCAGGAACAACAAGAGTGGCCAAATCAACAGTTTGGTACATTCTGAGAAAAAAATTTAATAAAAGAATGCACTGGTGAGCTCAGCAACATAAAAAGGCCTAGATGTCCATGGAAGACAACAGTGGTGGATGATCGGAGGATCCTCTCCATGGAAAAGAAAAACCCTTTCACAATATCTCTCCAGAACACTCTCCAGGAGGTAGCCGTGTCACTGTCAAAGTCTACAATCAAGAGAAGGCTATAGAGAGCAAATAAAGAGGGTTCATCACAAGGTGCAAACAAGGCCTGATAAGACTTTTATAAAATGTTAATTCCTAAGCATTTTATGTTAGATTTTTGTTCAACCCCTTGAATTAAAGCTTAAAGTCTGCACGACAATTTCATCTTGATTGTTTGATTTTAATTCTATTATGGTGGCATACAGAGCCGAAATTAGGAAAATTTTGTCAGTGTCCAAATATATATGGACCTAACTGTATTTCTGTTTGATCAGGCATTACAAACGGATATCCTTTGGGGTCAAGGCAGACTTGATTTAATGGACAGATAACCATATTGTTCAGAACCGGCTTTATCCAGCTAAAACTATAATGTTTTTATTTTCAAAAACAAACACAAACATTTATGAGAGTGTTTTCTCAGAGTGTTTGTTCTCACAGTTGATCACAGCTGATTCCTTTTATCTCACACTGCTATTAGCTCTGTATGTGTCACATCCTGTGAGAACACTTTCCCAGACTCTGCATTGCCTGGAGATGACCGTTTCATTCTACGTTACCGTGGTCTAAACTGAGAAAGAAAAATGACAAACCCCTGGGCACGACACCTCAACTTCATAGTACCATCTCGGGTTCCTTCGCTGAACAAAAAAAAACATAACTTGGTACCTGCCTAGTGAAACTGTAAAATCAGGTTTTGGTACTGAAACCCTCTTGTGTATGACATGGAGGATGTTTTCAGATGTATGACTTTCAAACCACATAGACTGATCTGTTTCTCAAGAAAAGTGGCAGCCCAAGACCACATTTGAATACCTGTTAACTACATTGTACACAAGTACATTGTTCCCACAAATTTGTCGTAAAAATGTTTAGTTAATAAAAATATTTACATCATGTGTAATATAATGTAGTCAGATTAATTCAGTCATCTGATATATATATATATAAATATATATAAATATTACAGAGCCTTCATTTCTTTGTAAGTGGGCAAATTTATAAAATCAGCAGGGGATCAAATAAATATTTTCCTTACTGTAAATATGTATATATATATATATATATATATATATATATGTTTGTGTCACAGTGCCTACTGTGTGGAATCAAGGAATGCAGAGATGAAGGACAGTCACGAAGAACAGGCTTTATTAATCCAAACAGGGGGTTAACACAGGGCAGGCAGGAACACATGTAGCATGTAGCATTGATGATACCGGACAAAGGATCCAAGGAACAGACAACACTGTACAACACAGAACTAAACAAGGGAAATTAACGGGACACACCTGAACCAAATTAACAAGGGAGAAAACTAGGTCACGGAGCAAATGGGGAGAAAAACACACACACAAACAGCCCAGGGGTGTGACAGTTCGCCCCCTCCCGGGAGGCGCATCCTCGTGCCGCAGGAACAACAAAGGGAGGGACAGATGGGAACTCAGGAGGAGGTTCGAGTGGAGGACGGACACCCGGGAGGAGGACGGCAAACCGAGTCCAGGGTGGAGACGATGGAGGGAGGAGCCAGGGAGGAGACAGGAGGAGCCAGGGCAGATGAGATGGAGGGAGGAGCCAGGGAGGAGACAGGAGGAGCCAGGGCGAACCAGATGGAGGGAGGAGACAGGAGGAGCCAGGGCGAACCAGATGGAGGGAGGAGACAGGAGGAGCCAGGGCGAACCAGATGGAGGGAGGAGACAGGAGGAGCCAGGGCGAACCAGATGGAGGGAGGAGCCAGGGAGGAGACAGGAGGAGCCAGGGTGGACCAGACGGAGGGAGGAGCCAGGGAGGAGACAGGAGGAACTTGGAGCAGGCGGAGCCAGGTGGGACCCAGGCCACAGCCATGAATGCGACCCACAGTGGAGCCGATGGAGGGAGGAGCCATGGTGGAGGAAGGGCTGATGACTCCAGGGGGCCGACCGATGGCGGCAGAGCAGGTGGAGGAGGAGCCCAAGGCAGAGATGGAGAGCCAATGAGCCAGGGTGACGGGGAGAATCCGGAGGACCATGGCGGAGCAGATGGCTCAGGTGACTGAGGCGGAGGCGGGGATTCGGAAGGCCACAGTCGAGCCAGCGCCACAGAGGACCGAGGAGGAGCCGAAGGGAATGAGGAACCTGACAGAGCCAGAGGGACGAGGCGCAGCCGGAAGAGTGGAGTCCCGAGGCAATGGATGGTCGACGACACACCAAGGCGGAGCCAGAGGGACGAGGGAGCCCGGCGGAGCCATGGTGGAGCCGCTGGGTTGATGGGCCGAGGCGGAGTCTGGGACTCAGAGGCTGGAGGCGGAGGCAAGGGATTCTCCAGCCATGCTGACGATGGAGACTGGCAGACCCGCAGTGCTCGCACCAAACAGATGGTGAGCAGAGGGGCTGCCAGATGTCAGCGGTGGAGGAGGCAGGAGCGGGAGGGTAGGTGGGCATTTCTGAGCCTCCGGGCTTTCAGGGCTGATGTGTGCTGCCCACATACACCAAATTGCGACTTCCAGGGGAACGACAGGGCTGGCAGACAGTTCAGGGCAGACTGGTATGTCCAAAGAAGGTGGGAGGAGAATGGGCATGTCCGCATATAAATCTGCCACCCAGTCAATTAAGTCCCCTTCAAAGTCCAGCAGTCCCAGATACACAATAAGCTCACCCTCAGCCATGGTGCAATGGGCAGAGCTCCTCTCCGCGCTCTCGCTGTCCATGGCTTCTGGCACCTGGTCTGATGTCACTAGCAGCTCCTGCTCCGCGGCGATCCTCAGCTCTGTCGCTCCATGCGGTGATGGCTCATCGGTCAAGGCGGGCTCGGGCTCTTCATCATCAGTGAGCTCTGGCTTTGGCTCCGCGCAGCGGGGTGATGGTGGGCTGGGCTCTGGGCGGGCTGTGTTCTGGATTGGGGCCAGACGCTCTCCAGTCACCGGATGATCGCCTCCCTCCAGTTCAGTCCAGTGGTGTCTGGGAGGTCAACTGGGCGATGGTAATTTGCTCCTATCCAGAACAGTGAGTTCAGCGCAGCGTCGTCGAACGTCATTAAAACGGCGAGCTGGCTGAACTCAATCGCATACTCCAAGAGGGGCAGGTCCTTACGGGCTAGTGAGACGAACAAAGCAGCGAAGGGATCCATAGGAAAAACAGAAAAAAACTTTCAAAACACGAGGAAACAAAACGGGGGGAAAAGGTTTTTCACTGATTCTTTCTTTATTTGGTCCAGTGTTCTGTTACGGTGCCTACTGTGTGGAGTCAAGGAACGCGGAGACGAAGGAGAGTCATGAAGAACAGTCTTTATTATTTCAAACAGGGGGTAACACAGGGCAGGCAGGAACAGACACGTAGCACGTAGCATCGACGACACCGGACAAAGGAACCAAGGAACAGACAACACTTTAAATACAGAACTAAACGAGGGTAATTAACGGGACACACCTGAACCGAATAAACACAATCAAACAAGGGAGAAAACTAGGTCACGGAGCACATGGGGAGCTGTCTACATTATATAACACCAATAAAATGTATTTCATGGGTCAGATAATAACTAACAATGTTGCATTATTCTTACAAAGGGGCCTGTAACAAGATGTGTGTGACATCAGTGGCAAATAGTCAATCACATGCCTTGCAACACAGAGCAAGTGTAATTCACTTCTAGTGAGAAGTTCAGCGAGATTCAAAACTAATTTGCTAAAGGTTAAGAGATAGAAGAACATGACGAATTTAAACGCATTTAGAGTGAAGAAAGTATTTGTCCATGAAAGAGGACAAATATCAGAATGTATCTTGCTCTATCAGTGTAGTCACAAGTGAAACTTGTGAAGTTAGTTTAATATATAGCGATAGAGACTTGAACATGTAAGGTCACATGGTAACACTTTATGGTAAGGGTAAATGAATTACCATGAATTCATAATGTGTGAATTATGCATTACTTCATGCATTAATATCTCATGAATTATCAGGAACTAACATGAGTTCAAAGTCTTTCATTCATGACTTCATGGATGAACAACACCTTAATTAAGACATTAAGTAAGGTGAGTACATCATCATGATTTATAATTTATTACGCATGATCATGATGTTTTCTTTGTTCACAAAAAACAAGGTCTTTACTATCCATTGTGGATAAAGTTATGCTTATGGCACATGATTCAAAAAAGCGTTATTTTGTGCATGTAAGACTACTTGAATTATTAAAGGAATATACAAAAATCCACATTACCTCATGCATGCATACAGGCTAGAACAGTATATCAATTAATGTGAGAACTAATGTTTTTCATTAAATATGATACTTATCAAGCATGTTCATATCTTCTTCATAGTAGCCTGCAGGAAAATGGACAGACCCTGACATTGGCCAATCACAGCACATAGTATGTGAATTCTGTTAACATCCAAATACAGTAGTCATCATTAACTAAGCATTAGCTTCTCATGATTTCATCATGTTTGTGGCCCCTCAACTAAAGTGGTGACCAGACCCCAACATTGGCCAATCACAGCACATATCACGTGAATTCTGTTAACATCCAAATACAGTAGTCATCAACTAAGCATTAGCTTCTCATGATTTCATCATGTTTGTGGCCCCTCAACTAAAGTGGTGACCAGACCCCAACATTGGCCAATCACAGCACATATCACGGGAATTCTGTTAACATCCAAATACAGTAGTCATCATTAACTAAGCATTAGCTTCTCATGACTTCATCATGTGTGTGGCCCCTCAACTAAAGTGGTGACTTCATATACCATGTACTTTAAGTGCCTGTATATCCTCCTGACTACCAGGAAAAAAACAGTTTTGTGAATTTAGTATTTTCTCATGTCATTACATTGTTTAGAGCAGTGTTTCCCAACCGGGGTGCCGTGTAAAAAATATTTTTAAAATATTTTTAAAGTTATAACTAGCTATCTCACAATGCTTACATATAAAAGCCTACATTAAAATCTGTCGTATAAATTGGTATTTTCATTAGAAATTAGCCTACTGATTGCAACCACTGATGGACCATTTTTTTAATAATATAAAAAATATCTGTATGACAGTATATTCTGCAGTTCTTCCCTGCTGTACCGAATATCTATACTTTTCAAAGTATCATATCGAAGTTAGAAATTGAAATATTGTGACAAAATAAATTTTTTAGGGTGCCACAAATTTGTTAAAATTTCCAAAGGGTGGAAATCTAAAGAAAGGTTGGGAAACACTGGTTTAGAGCAGGGGTTTTCAACCTTTTAGGACATGCGCCCCCCCAAGTTGGTCTAATTTCACTCGCGCCCCCCCAACATCCAACAATCCCCCTCCCACCGGTATTACTGTAGTCACACCGAATTACTTTATTAACATTAACATAAAATCAAATATCCATTAAAGCTATTAAAGCAGCAAATAATTTTTCTTTTGCTCTTTTTGATTAACATTATTTACATAAGAAATGCACGGATCCGTAATACTGATGTACATTTGCTATTTTCTTTACTGTTTACATTCACAACCGACTGTGCTTACAAGGATACTTGTCAAGTTTGTGCACTTCAGATGTGTGAGCGGTGTGCATAGAAATGCTCTATCACAGTGTGTGAGTGCCGCATTGAGATGTCTTGGGCTTAAATGGCTTAAAATTACTTTCATGTTTAAACTGACAAGACTTAAAACACGTGAGAATGAAAAACTTTCTCGAGGAAGCAGCACTGGCCTGATCGTTAAGATACTTTTGGGGGGCTAAGGTGACAGATAGGGGGGCTGAAACCCACCTAAAAAGAGTTTAGAACCGCCCTGGTATAGCGTGCGTAATTATACTGAAACATAAATATATAACCAGTTTACCTGATTCAGTGATGGCTGAGCCTGTTTCTGAGATAACAACATGCCAATCCGTGGTTGGATTTCCGACACAGCTAATCGTAAATCATCTTACACTGTCAATAAGCGTGACCAGGGTTGCCAGGTTTTCACAACAAAACCCGCCTAATAGACTCTGTGCACAAGCATAGCGACGAACTTCCGCTGTTGCCAGAAGTCGGGATATCAGTTTCAGGTTTACTTCCTGTCTTCATCCGCATCCGTAAACAAACAAGATGAGTGCTGCTGTACGAAAAAATAAATATAATGTGCGTGACTTATTTAAACTTCAGAGAATTGAGGTTAATTCTACGAATCACTGCTGTGTGCCGCTTTGCTCAGCTTCAGGTCTGTATAGCAGTCATTTGAGCTTCCACCGCTTCCCCAAGAAGACCAGCCTACGTGCGCGGTGGCTGCACAAAATAAGGAGGGCGGGATTTTCGGTGACCCCCCACACCAAGGTATGCAGCCGACATTTTCAAGATAATGAAATCCACACTTCCACAAATCCACGCGTTGAGCGAAATCAAGACGCTGAGAGGGCAGCTCCAAACATTTCATCTTCATCACTCCTTTGAACTTAAACGGTTTGCTTCGTCACCTGAAGACATCAGATTTTACACCAGGTAAGATAGTTGTAATATCAACATCTACTCATAACTGTTTACTGATTAACTGGCCAAGTAATTATTTTCTCTTTGTCATCTTAATCATATTTTTGAGCACGTATGACAGGACAACTGATTTCAATTGTAATACTGTATTTTAGATTCTTCTCATATGAGCATCTGATGGCATTTTGGAACTTGATCGAGGCAGCAACAGCCAAAATAGTTAGAGTCACCAGGTCAAAGAAAACCGATGCCACTAGCACAACAACTGAAAGCCCTTTAACCAGACCAACTGTAAGTACCAACAGCCCCCACACCCCTAAGCATGAAAAGGATGGTTTTGAATTAACACTCATTAAGCATGTCTCCCCCAGAAACTGCTACCAATAGATGAGCTCTTTCTCTTCCTCACATACCTATCCACTGGCTGTACCCAGAGAGAATTGAGTCACAGATTTAATATCCACCGAACAACAGTCAGCCGAATCATCATTACCTGGGCCAACTTCCTCTACAGCTTACTGGGCTCGGTCTGTATATGGATGTCTCCTGCAGCTGTGAAGGTCAGTCTTCCACATGACTTTGAGGGCATTTACAGCGACACGCAAGTAATCCTTGATTGTACAGAGATACGGTGTCAAACACCTTCATCCTTGCTCCTTCAGAGCGAAGTTTTCTCAACCTATAAGTCCCACTGCACCTTTAAGGCTATGGTGGGCATGTCCCCTCATGGAGCCCTTACGTTTGTGTCGGCGCTCTTTGAGGGTTCCATGAGTGACAAGAAGGTGTTTCGTCAGTCAGGGATTACATCGCTCTTAACGCCTGACATGGCCATCATGGTGGACAAAGGATTCTTGGTGGATGACCTTGTACCTGGGAATGTTCACTGTCCTGCCTTCCTCTCCAAGAGGGCCCAAATGTCAGAGGAGGATATTCTGAAGACACAGTCCGTTGCCCGTTTGAGGGTGCATGTCGAAAGAATAATCAGAAGAGTGAAAGAGAATAAACTCTTTGACACCACTATCCCTCTCTCCATTGCAGGGAGCATAAACCAACTCTTCACAGTTGCTTGTCTTCTCTTGAATTACCAAAATGGACCTCTGGTCAAGAAATGGAGATATGAAGTGTGATATTGTAGCCGTATCTTCTAACTAAATCAATATAAACTATTTTTCAGTGTCTAACATACATAATTCATAAGAATAACATTTTGTAAATTTCCTTTGATGTAATTTATCTTCTGTAAAAAAAATTCAAGGTGCGAAATAAAAAACACAAAAATCACAGGCATGGTAATGTAATCATTTAGTTACAGTAATAATTGACTGGTCTTTTTTGAGGGGGGTAAACACTTTTATTGTGCTCAATCATAACTTAACTTTAATTTTCACTTTTAATGGTTAAAAAAAAAAAAAAAACATTTAAGTGTATTTTATTTCAATCCTGCATAGAGCTGCAACAATTACACAACTGACTGGTTATCTATTAAATTAATTAACAACTGTTTTTATTTACATTAGTTGCAGCCCTACTCCTGAAGCATTAGACATTTCTGCAAATAGACATAGAAATAAAACCTGTCTACTTTCTCTCTGATCACATCTAAAACACCATTGCCCCTGTAAATTCTTTGAATGAGTACATCTTCCTAAGCTGAAACTACAAAATCACGCCAATTCATTCCTGTTATTAACATCTGCCCCTGTACTTGCCAGTAGTAAGCATGTGTTTGTTGTAGCTCCAATTTGCCTGACTTCATTTTGAGATATGGGCAGTCAACATAGCTTTTAACATTTGGGCATTTCATCTCAATCAGCCCAAACTGACATGGCTCTGAAGGGTCAAAGATTAACCCATCTGGAGACGCCCCCAGCCAAGGAGCATATCCACAGGGGTAGTGGTTCACCCTTTTCATCTGGCAGTATTCCCAGATAGCATCTGCCTCTAATTCGAGCCCCCTCTTCATAGCCGCCATCTGACGGGTTCCTTGCAGTATCCGGTTAGCCACGTTTTCTTCAGAGTTCTCTCGAACCTGGCAGATCTCCCTGAAACGTGAGGCAGTCAGTCTATGCCTTCTTAGCTGATGCCATTCAGTACATGAACTTTGGTCTCTGGTAGCACATTCAAAATTGTGCGCCATGTCCCAGGTGACTTCCAGACTCTTATGGTGTAGCTGCTGTTCAGTGCAGACAAACATGCAACTGGATTGCTGTAGGCGGTAACTCTGAAGAGGCACAGATGGACGTGGTGGGGCAGCATGGAAGGACAGGTTTCTCTTTGCTGTTGCAGGTTGTTGGTAGGACAAGGGACTACCGGCTTGAACCTTGCCAAGGGCAGAGTCGACCATACTGCAGATCATTGGTGCCTCAGCTGTAGGGAAATCTTCATATACCTCTGTCACCTGGGAAATAATAATATACTGATTAGCAATATACTAAATATAATAATATATAATATAAAACAACCACAATTATCATACCTGTAACTTTCCCTGT
>NW_015506947.1:90655-96302 GCF_001515645.1 Sinocyclocheilus grahami
GTCACATCCACCTCGGAGGAGGAAGATAGATGAAGCGTCTGGCTCGTTCTTTCTCGCGGGGGGGGGCCACAGTCTGCACTGTGCGTCGGCAACAGCGGGACCGCTGCCAGCGGGATCGCGAGCCTGGCCGCTGTCATCAAACACAGCCAGGCGAGAACGGAGCATATGCAGCGAGAGCTCGCAGTGATGACAATCAGCTGCTCGAAAGCTGACCGTGCATGCTTCGCTCCTAAACAAACGACACACAAATTGTGTGTATCCCCCGCCGCCAGATATCGTGGGCAGGGAGAAACACAGCGTTTGTAATGCCGTTCACTCGCCATAGACTTTCTCTTTGTTTTATATATATGAGTGCTTGTGCGGACAGACAACAGTAAATAGACAGACACATACACATAGCGCTACTGAAGGGCAGAAGCTGGTTTGCGCCCGGCCGGATGTGCTTTTATGCTTTCTGGTGCTTACGTCACCCTGCTCGTGACGTCTCGCTGCTCCATTGGACGGATTTCACACGTGCTTCAGAACGCGGTCACGCACCCCCAAAGCGACTCGACGCAGCTCGAGTTCCTGAAGGGGAACTCCTATTGATTTCAATTTAATAGTTTTTTTTTCTTCAAAGCAAAAGACTTGTTTGCATAATCGAGGGGCCACAGTACATTTAATCAAAAGGGAAAGGATAATAAAAACATTAATATACTAGTATACAGATTTTGGTTTATAGGATATTATACTGTACTGTGAAATTTGATATTGTTTTATCTAGGGCTGCACGATAAATCGCATGCGATATTTAATGCGCATCTTGTCAGAAAGTACAGAACGGGCTCAGCGGTAAATCGATTTCACACGTGCTTCAGAACGCGGTCACGCACCCCCAAAGCGACTCGACGCAGCTCGAGTTCCTGAAGGGGAACTCCTATTGATTTCAATTTAATAGTTTTTTTTTCTTCAAAGCAAAATACTTGTTTGCATAATCGAGGGGCCACAGTACATTTAATCAAAAGGGAAAGGATAATAAAAACATATTAATATACTAGTGTACAGATTTTGGTTTATAGGATATTATACTGTACTGTGAAATTTGATATTGTTTTATCTAGGGCTGCACGATAAATCGCAAGCCCGCAGGTGATGGAGATTTACCTTTGATTACAGAACCGGCTCTACTGATAAGATGCGCGTTAAATATCGCATGCGATTTATCGTGCAGCCCTAGTTTTATCCCTACTTACCTGAAGTACAGATATATCAGGCATATCTCCACTCAGGCTTTTGTAGAGTGTGCTCCTGTGTGGAACATAAAATTTCATGAGTGGAAAGTGGCATATCCACACAGGTATTTTACTTTAAATATGCAACATATTGTAAAAAATCTACAATATTCAGCTTTTACCTTACTCCCTCTGTTGTTGCTCTAGACTTTGGTTTAGCAGACAGCACAACCATCTTTTCCACAGGGCCTGGCTTTATACCTATCAAGTTATTCAGGATACAGTTGGAAATTAAATGTACACTGAACAAAAATAAAAACGCAACACTTTTGTTCTGCACATTTTAGAGTGGCCTTTTATTGTGGCCAGCCTAAGGCACACCTGTGCAATAATCATGCTGTCTAATCAGCATCTTGATATGCCACACCTGTAAGGTGGATGTATTATCTTGGCTAAGGAGAAGTGGTCACTAACACAGATATAGACAGATTTGTGAACAATATTTGAGAGAAATAGGCCTTTTGTGTACATAAAAAAAGTCTTAGATCTTTGAGTTCAGCTCATGAAAAATGGGTCCAAAAACAAAAGTGTTGCATTTATATTTTTGTTCAGTTAATTGCTCACTAACACAGATTTAGACAGATTTGTGAACAATATTTGAGAGAAATAGGCCTTTTGTGTACCATAAAAAAGTCTTAGATCTTTGAGTTCAGCTCATGAAAAATGGGTCCAAAAACAAAAGTGTTGCATTTATATTTTTGTTCAGTAAAGTTTGAAAATATAGCCAACAGGTCTATACTTATAATGCAAACTTACCAAAGTTCTGGGCTTGTGCCACTGCTGTTCCCCTTCAGTACAGCTCAGCACAGGAGGGACCACTGGCACATTCAGCTGTGAGTAATGTGTTGACTGGAACAGCAAAGCAACAGAGTGGTTGCATAATGCTGCTCCAGCAACACATGTGCAGCTGTGTTGAATCAGCTCAACAGGACTTGACTCTTTTAGTACCACCTGCACAAGTAAAATATCATAGTAAATACTTATTTATCTTAGGTTGGTCAGTTTAATCAAGGACGTAATCTTTAAAATATTTTAGATCTAATATTCTATACAAACAGACCAAATGTCATGTATTTCTATATGTTGGATTAGATTATGTTGTGTAATGTTACAACAGCTTTCGATCAAAATCCATAATCGTTTATTTGAAACATGATAGCCTAATACCTTTAACACAAGATTAGGCCCTGCGTCTTAAATGAATGAATCACTGAGTTGAGGAAAACTTGAACAAGAACGTATTTTACCCGGAGTGGACTGGCTAGGTAAACTTACCTGCCTACTAAAACTGTTTTCATTAGATTTGAAAGTTACATTAAACCTGAATGACCTTAGCTCAATCCTCTGGAACATCAGGAACACCGGGTTCTAATAAGTAATAGTTAGAATAAATAAAGTTATAACATGAACAAGAACACATGCAGTAACCCGAATGGGTAACAGCAAGGTATACTCACCTGTCAATTTTACGTACTAATTTAAGAGTTATATTAAACATGAATTACCTTAGCTAAATCCCCAGGAACATTACAAACGCCGGGTTATTAAAGTAACAAGCCTATAACTGTTGGTTTATAAGTCCTAGCATCACCATACACTCAAACTGTGAGGTTTCTCAGCTTTCCTCATGGATCTGTAGCACAATGACCTGACAATGACTTCACCTGTGCCCTGATCTTTATTAGAAACTGAGAGGGTAAGAAAGTTAATGCAGCTGATAATTCTATACTAACGTTACACTAAAAAATAAACACGTCGCTAACTAGCTTAGCCGCTAGCTGTCGGCACAACACATTAGATTAAACTACATACCCTCGTAGTTGTGGATATAACTCGATATGTAGAATTTGAATCCCTTGTTCCGCTTGCTTGTTGGAGCAGGGGACCAGGCATCAACGATGCGGTGTATATCGCTAATGCTTATTTTAGGCAGATCTTGAAGACATCTTGTAAACACTGACATTTTGCGCAGTGCTAGAGCAAACCGGAAGCTGACATCCCGACTTCTGGCGACAGCGGAAGTTCGTTGCTACGCTTGTGCACAGAGTCTATTGCTACTCAAAACTAGCCCAAAACTACAAAACGAGGCAAGTGTTAAAGTAGCTCAATTCCGCGGGAAAACAGTGGACTTGGCAACACTGAGCGTGACTGATACTCGAGCCAACTCTGCTCTAACTGTCGATTAGCAGTGGGAGTCAGATTGCCCCCTAATGGATGGCTAAAGATTTGTTAACACATATTCATAAATTCTCAAGAGAACGTCTCTGAATTAACTGATGCTCGCGCCCCCCTTGACAGGTGCTGGCGCCCCCCCACCCCACAGGTTGAAAACCCCTGGTTTAGAGCATAAGAAAAAATGTGAAAAATAAGATTTTTGAAAAATTATATTTTATTCATAAGTCATGCCATGTCCTCTATAGAGGACATCGGGACTTTAAAAAGTCCTGTTTTAAAAAAAAATAAAAATAAAAAGACATGAATAGGCATGAAAAGGCAAAAAACTGTGATTTCTGTTGTGATCACAAATCAATTTTCATTTTTTATACCAAATTTATATAAAGATGATTCTCAACTATGTTATGAAAATTTTTTTAAAAAACATTTTTCTTTATGCAAAATGTGTGTAAAATGGCCATAAACGAGTCAAGAGAACGTCTCTGAATTAACTGATGCTCGCGCCCCCCTTGACAGGTGCTGGCGCCCCCCCACCCCACAGGTTGAAAACCCCTGGTTTAGAGCATAAGAAAATATTTGAAAAATAAGATTTTTGAAAAATTATATTTTATTCATAAGTCATGCCATGTCCTCTATAGAGGACATCGGGACTTTAAAAAGTCCTGTTTTAAAAAAAAATAAAAATAAAAAGACATGAATAGGCATGAAAAGGCAAAAAAACTGTGATTTCTGTTTTGATCACAAATCAATTTTCATTTTTTATACCAAATTTATATACTGATGATTCTCAACTATGTTATGAACATTTTTTTTAAAACCATTTTTCTTTATGCAAAATGTGTGTAAAATGGCCATAAACGAGTTTTTACCATAATATACAATGTATCTATAAACTGTATCTAATTTGCGTATTAATGTGTTTTTGGTGCAACATAGAATGAACAAATAAGTGAAATAATGGGTGTAATAATTAGCAAGATTTTCATAAGAATACTTAATATTCAATAGGAATATTGATATATAATTTTTTCTCTATTAATTTGTTGTGTCTCCCAAAATGTGTAATAAACATGCTTTAAGTCCTGGTGTCCTCTACAATGGACATGTATGAAATCGATGTACTGTTTCATAATGTAATGTGGGATTTGGGTTTTGTCATGTTCATGTTTTCCATGTCTTTTATTTTGTAATTGTTTCCTGCTGTTAGTGTCATGCTTCCCTTGCCCTCATGTATCTCTGCCTTGTGTATGTGTCATGTTCTGATTGGTTGTTTTTAGTCATGTGTCTTGTTTCCCATTGGTTTGTTCTTGTCCTGTGACCCTCTTGTTTGCTATAAGTAGCTGTAGCGTCTGGACCAATCAAACACACAATTTTTAATTTGATTTAACAAATCAGTTATTCATTAGATTAACAAATCGTCACAGTCCCCTCACACAATAAACTGGATGCCAGGATGTCTGCAACGACACCAGGCCCCCCTAGTTACCATGGCAACCCTGACACCAGATACATTTACGACCTAATGGAATGTGAGCAGGGAAAATCACTGCATGTTCCATAGCAAGAGGCAAATGCACAGTAGAAATGGACTTTTCTACTAATTAATTCAGAGGAAGACCTTTCTTTGAATGAACACACATATCCTTTAGGTCATGGTGTATGTTGTCTTTGAGATTTTATACTGTTTTATGCAGGCTTATGATGGAAACACTCATGTTCACCATGTTTAGTATCTATGAATTTGCCTTCTGATGATCTAAACGAGCGTGTATATTATATGTTGGTACATAGGCAATATATTAGTGTCCTGAGAACCTTTAGTAATTTCGATTCAAGTTCCATTTGCAAAGTACCATGCCCTCACACAAAGGGTTATAAAAACTCCCCCAGTATTTCAACACCCACTTGGGACGTCAGCCTTTCTCATTGGACAAGCCCATTTTGAGAGGCGGGAATCTTCCAAGACATTAAAAGCCCCACACTAGGGACCCGCCCAGAGTCGGTGGTTCGGCTAGACTCTAAGATGAAGACATGAGCTAGAACGCTTCTGCAACCCCCTAAGTACGTGCCAGGCTTCGGCCTTGACTTTTCCATTCAACAAGATTCTCTGACTCAAACTGGTTCTTTTTCATCAACCAACTTCAGCAAAGATCAACTGGGACCTTCAGACTGCATCAAGCCTTTCTTTCAGACAGACGAGA
>NW_015506947.1:97584-98354 GCF_001515645.1 Sinocyclocheilus grahami
TGTGATTTCTGTTTTGATCACAAATCAATTTTCATTTTTTATACCAAATTTATATAAAGATGATTCTCAACTATGTTATGAAAATTTTTTTAAAAAACATTTTTCTTTATGCAAAATGTGTGTAAAATGGCCATAAACGAGTTTTTACCATAATATACAATGTATCTATAAACTGTATCTAATTTGCGTATTAATGTGTTTTTGGTGCAACATAGAATGAACAAATAAGTGAAATAATGGGTGTAATAATTAGCAAGATTTTCATAAGAATACTTAATATTCAATAGGAATATTGATATATAATTTTTTCTCTATTAATTTGTTGTGTCTCCCAAAATGTGTAATAAACATGCTTTAAGTCCTGGTGTCCTCTACAATGGACATGTATGAAATCGATGTACTGTTTCATAATGTAATGTGGGATTTGGGTTTTGTCATGTTCATGTTTTCCATGTCTTTTATTTTGTAATTGTTTCCTGCTGTTAGTGTCATGCTTCCCTTGCCCTCATGTATCTCTGCCTTGTGTATGTGTCATGTTCTGATTGGTTGTTTTTAGTCATGTGTCTTGTTTCCCATTGGTTTGTTCTTGTCCTGTGACCCTCTTGTTTGCTATAAGTAGCTGTAGCGTCTGGACCAATCAAACACACAATTTTTCATTTGATTTAACAAATCAGTTATTCATTAGATTAACAAATCGTCACAGTCCCCTCACACAATAAACTGGATGCCAGGATGTCTGCAATGACACCAGGCCCCCCCTAGTTACCATG
>NW_015506947.1:98778-101089 GCF_001515645.1 Sinocyclocheilus grahami
GATTGCATCAAGCCTTTCTTTCAGACAGACGAGATGTGCAAGTATTCAAACTTAGTCTTATTAATTGATACATTAGGTATCATTTGCACCTTTTTACAAAGGTGAGTTTGAACTAAGAATCTGATGTCTCCTTCAGGCTGTAGATCTGCTGAATATGCAAATGGTTCCATCACTTCATATTCTTATTTTCTCTTCTTTAAGGCTTTAACCCTTTCCTATACCAACTGTATGTGTGTGTGTATGTGTGTGTGTGTGTGTGTGTGTGTATGTGTATGTTGGACCAGTTTAAGTGTTTATGTAGTATGTTAGACTAGTTTAAGTGTTTATGTAGTTAATAAAGTCTTACTTGTATCACACTCGACGTTGTTCATTGTTTGCTCATAACTGGAGTCACTTAATCATGCAGATTTATGCTACAAGCTCTTTGTAGAATTGTACAGTAAGAAAGTTATTTCCCTTAACCAGGAAATTAACGTTCTTAGAATTGACAGACAGTTGACCCTGAGAGGTCAGCTAAATATCTACAGCGGATCTAAATATTTATAATTAATTATAACTAGTTATGATTAATTATTCATATTTCCCCATGAGCTGATTCGCTACATAGCCATAATGTTGCCATTGTCTCTTGTCGTGTATTGATGTTGTAACCCACTGTCGGTGAGTCTAGTCTGTTATGCCTTGTCAAGTCTGTTCATGCCTCGTCAAGTCAAGTCAAGTCTGTGTCTCTAGTCTTCGTCTGTTTGGATTATGTTTGGATGTTTGGATCACTTTAAATAAACTGCACTTGGGTTCTTCCCTATGCTCGCCTTCAGTGGAATAACTCGTTACAGAATACACGACCCCACAATGAACCCAGCAGTTTCACGCCTCTTTTGCCTTCGTCAAGGTAATCGCTCTATTGAGGATTATATTCAGGACTTTTATGGACTCTGCAACCAAGTGGATTTTAATGATGTGGCCCTTAAGGACATCTTTCGGGTGGGTCTGAATGGGCCCATTTGCTCCCAGCTTCCTGGGGGAACGGTTCACTGGTCCCTTGCCGAGTACATTGACTTTGCCTTGTTGCTGGCTGATTCACTGTGGGTGTCATGGAGAAGGAACATGACACTTCCCCAAAGCCTGTTCACGTCATGCCTGCCAATTCAAGGTCTGCTCACATCATGTCTGACAAGCCACAGCCTGCTCATGTCACGCCTGCTACTCCAGGGTCTGCTCACATCATGCCTGCCAAGCCACAGTCTGCACACGTCATGTCTGCTACGCCAAAGCCTGCTCACGTCATGCCCGCTACTCCAGGACCTGCTCACATCATGCCAGTTAAGTTGTCAAAGTTTACTCATGTCATATCTACCAAGTCAGAACCTGTTCACTTCATGTCTGCCAAGCCAAAGTCTGCTAACGTCATGTCTGCTCATGACACGTCTGCCAAGCCAGAGCTTGCTCACGTCATGCCGGCACATCAAGAAATTATTCACAACATCGCCGCCATTCAAGAGCTTCATCGCAAGATGGCCACCACACGGGAGTCTATTCACAAAATAGCCACCCATCTAGAGTCTCATCACATTCTCAACTGATTTTCCAGAGTCTCGTCACGACATGGGCGACATCACGCCTGAGTCCCCGGCCAAGATGGCCACCACGCCTGAGTCCCCAGCCAAGATGGCCGCCATGCCTGAGTCCCCGGCCAGGATGGCCGCCACGCCTGAGTCGGACGCGGAGCTTGGGTTTGGACTGAAAGGTCTGATTGCGAGTGTGATGGACCCACCTCTGATGTCGATGCGAGCTGCAGGCATCCCGGTAACTTCAGAGTGTGGGCTGCACACTGTGCTCTTGAGTCCTCTCCTGTCCACGAGTCTGCTCCTGAGGCCTCTCCTGTCCACGAGTCCGCTCCTGAGGCCTCTCCTGTCCACGAGTCCGCTCCAGAGGCCTCTCCTGCCTATGAGTCTGTCTCAGAGGCCTCTCCTATCCATGAGTCTGCTCCAAGGGCCTTTCCTGTGCCTGAATCCACTGCAGAACCTCCAGAGGTGGCGGCATCCGCTGCAGAACCTCCTGAGGTGGTGGGGTCCGCTTCCGAGCTCACTGTCTGCCCTGTCACGGCCACAGAGGCTGTTCACGAACTCACAGATTGCCCTGTCACGGCCACAGAGGCCGTTCACGAACTCACTGTCTGTCCTGTCACAGCCATGGAGGCTGTCCATGAATTCACTGCCTGTCCTGTTATGGCCATGGAGGCCATTCATGAACTCCCTGTCTGTCCTGCCATGGCCAAGGAGGCCGTTCATGAACTCACTGTCTGCCCTGTCAT
>NW_015506947.1:101531-102443 GCF_001515645.1 Sinocyclocheilus grahami
AATCACTCTGGACCCCTCACATCCAGCACACTCCCTCTTTGAACTGTTGCCATCTGGTCGACGCTACAGAGCACTGAGCACCAGAACGACCAGACACAGGAACAGTTTCTTCCCTCAGGCAATACATCTCATGAACACTTAACAATAACTGTGGAACACACACTATTTATTCACTCATACACTTATTTATCTAACACTCATACTCATCCTACACCTCAAATTTGCACATAATATACAGTACCTGTACATACAAAAAAACTATTGTAATATACCTGCACACACAATTGTCAATTTATATATTTTTATTCCTTATTTACTTGTTCTATTTTTATTTTTATTATCTGTGTTTTTTGTTGTCACTGTCATTCTGTTACACTGTAGAAGCTTCTGTCACGAAAACAAATTCCTCGTATGTGTAAACATACCTGGCAATAAAGCTCATTCTGATTCTGATTCTGATTCTGATTAAATGATAATTACAAAATATTATCATATTTCCATGAGGGTGTTACACTTGATCACTAAATTAATGTCATCCATTTTTAAAGACCAAGGAGAGGGAGTGGTCATGGTGAAACATTCAATCATTTGGTATCTCTGAAAAGCCCTGAATGTCCTTAAAACTGTGACATGTAACGTCTCAGAGAAATTGCTAAAACATAATGTCCTCTACAGAGGACAAAACTCCATAGCTGGTGGTCAGGAGGTAAAATTTAAACCATAAATGTTTCTTTAAAAGATAGCTCAAGATTTAGCCTTCTGCTCACAAAAACCCCTGCAACTAACATATAATTTCGTCTATACCCTACAAAGGACAAGTTTGTATATGTACTGCCGTGTTTGTGCCATTTATTTGAAAAGTTTATTTTTGTTCAATATTAAATATTTAATGAGTCCACATCAGTTGCTTGT
>NW_015506947.1:103163-104316 GCF_001515645.1 Sinocyclocheilus grahami
TTTTTTTTTTTTTTTTTTTTTTTTTTTTTTTATCTTTATGGTTTTTGTTCAAAATCCTTTATGGTTTTGTAAGCCAGCTTTATTGTTTTGTAAAGAGTTTGGCTTTTTGACGCGATCGACCCGGGTTCGATCCCGTCTTTTGCTGAACTTTTTCCCTTCCTTTTCAAATCTCGTATTAGCAATGGATTCTATTTACACTGAGTGAAAATAGCAGTATTTTTAGCAATATGCTATTTACAATGAGTGCAAATACCTATTTACACTTAAAATAGGAGGATTTCTTCTACTTGTTGCAAATAGTGGCAATTATCTGCACTTCAGTATTGTAGTACATTATAAAACATTATGCAATAATAACGTATTGAGTGTAAATTATAATTTTAATTATTAAATGGATGCCACCTTATTGGTACAATAAAGCCCTCCCTACACCTACCCTAACCCTACCCGATACTTTATTTTCAACTTTTTTATTATTTCCTTTATATTTATTGAAAATAAATGAATTTACGATGTGATACGAGATTTGAATAGGGAGAGAAAAAAAAGTTAGACAAAAGGCGGGATTAGGAATATGCCGGTATCAAATATTCATGTTGCAATTAATTGCTACTGCTTTTATCACGGTATGCGGTATCACGATATTGAAATTTAGTTTTAAAAAGTGCTGTCATAATACAGTATAACAGGTTTAATAACATTTAATTTGTAATATATTATTATTCACGGTATTTAGACGTGCCCACGATAACAATATCGTGCATAATCATTACCGTGATATATCACATTACCGAATACCGGCACAAGTCTAGGCGGGATCGAACCCGGGTCGATCGTGTCAAAAAGACAACGACACACACTTATCCATCTGCACCACTGGAGCTGATGTTTTACAGCGACTTTTAACTAAATGTAAATATACACTCCGTATTTTTTATTCCATAGTAAGGGCAATTCATACAATACATTTAAACTGAGCTACTTTAATACCATCTCCGAACTTTCTACCACGACTCTGTTCTTCCTGTATACGTTGATTGACAGATGTCTCGTCCAGTCAGCGGTGAGTAATCCCAAACCAATGGCGCTGTCTCAAACTATACATACCTCTTCCGGTTTGTCTGATTTGTCGTTGTGTTTTCTGACTTGTTAT
>NW_015506947.1:106287-119608 GCF_001515645.1 Sinocyclocheilus grahami
AGAATTCACATACTATGTGCTGTGATTGGCCAATGTTGGGGTCTGTCCATTTACCTGCAGGCTAATATGAAGAAGATATGAACATGCTTGATAACTCATATCATATTTAATGAAAAACATTAGTTCTCACATTAATTGATATACAGTACTGTTATAGCCTGTATGCATGCATGAGGTAATGTGGATTTTTGAATATTCCTTTAATAATTCAAGTAGTCTTAAATGCACAAAATAATGTTTTTTTTTAATCATGTGCCATAAGCATAGCTTTATCCACAATGGATAGTAAAGACCTTGTTTTTTTGTGAACAAAGAAAACCATGATCATGCATAATAATTTATAAATCATGATGATGTACTCACCTTACCTAATATCTTAATTAAGGTGTTGTTCATCCATGAAGTCATGAATGAAAGACTTTGAACTCATGTTAGTTCCTGATAATTCATGAGATTTTAATACATGAAGTAATGCATAATTCACATTAATTTATGCATTAATTCATGGTAATTCATGTACCCTTACCGTAAAGTGTTACCGGTCACATATAGTGATTTTTAAAGCGTTATCTATTGATTCTATAGCTTATTAATTTATTTCATAGGCTCTGTATAAATATTTATTTAAAAAAAATGCTTTATAATAATTGTTATTGTTAACTAATGTAGTCAGGGCCGCTGCTGGCCAAATGGGTGCCCTAAGCAGAATTGTATTGTTGTGCCCCCTCCACAAAATATTATGGAAGTAAAAAAACAAAACAAAACACCTAACATTACTATAGAGGTCAAAATAGAACTTTAATAAAATATAAAAGTAAATAACTAAATTGTAATTACATTGTATTGTTTACAAATTACAATTGTAGCTAGACAGTCGCCGATGGCTATGCTTTTACTAATACAGTTGTCTGAATAATAATATAAATCAAATAATAACTGTATAAATCATAAATCTTATAACATGTTTCTAAGTTAATTATCACCCAGGATTGATGCAAACTAAACTGAAACTTACCTGGCTAGCCAGCTAATCCGGCTTCATGGTACAGGTCCCAGATCTGCAGTGCTCATCAACATAGACTCATTTCTGAAATCAGTTTGCCCAGTTTAACCAAGAGTTGAGTTGATTAAATATCTTTCATTCGGCTTTTGCTTTAAAAGTAATGTCCCATGTCAGGAATGAGCAAGCTATTTGTGAGGGATAAACATGTAAAAGGAACTAAAAAAGAACAAAGTTCAGAGATGAAAGAGAAAAAGTGGAAGTAAACATGGCCTAGAAGGCCTGAAAACCTAATTGGGTTTTTCCAAATTTGTTGTATCTAACTAATACTGTATCTGATTAATATCATAGTGGTTCTACAGACAAGTTGTCACATGGAGAATGTTTTACAAAGGCAGTATCTTCATAATCATAAGATTCTGAGTAAAATTCCAACAACACTATGTAGTTGGGTACACATAATATGGGTACATTTATAAGGCTGCTTATTAGCATGATTATTTATGCATGCCAGCTGTTTTTATATTTGTATTACCCTGAGTTCTTGTGCCCCGCCGGTGTTTGAGTTCCCGTTTTATCCCGCGATAATATCTCAGTGATCTGCCTGTGATGTAATGAGATCAGCTTTTCAGGGTTCAAGAGAGGGGGAAATCGCCGGCCTGTTCTAAATGGACTCTAGCGATCAATCGTGTTACACCGCTGTTTTGCCAGTGCTTGGACTTGTACCCAAGGAGGAATACTTTTGCTATTTTTGGATCGTGTCTTGAGGATTATTACAGGACAGCGCTGTTCCTTTGAGCTCATGGACTCTTGTGATTGCCGGTGAAACCGATCACACACTCTCACATAAAGACTTTCACCCATTTATATATTGGACTTTGCGGACAATAAACACACACACACACACACACACACACACACACAAACACATATCTGTGAATCGTGTAAAGATTGTATATGTATGTGGTGGCTGTTTTTTTGGGGGGTTGTTTGTATAATACACTTATAACTGTGTGCATCCTGGTCCTAGTTGTGTTTTTTTTTCTTTCTTTTTATCTACCATCAGTCTAACAAACTTTCACGAGGCCCCAGATCAATCGTTAGTTGTGTATACTCACGGCCATAGGCCGAGCGTTACATATTGGTGGCCCACACGGGGAGCCTCTATTGTTTTGTTGATTTCATGTGAAGATGGAAGATACTAATGTGGATGCAGTTACTGAAGTGCAGGATGGAAATGTTGATAACCCTAGCACACCTGTGAATGAACAAAATGCTGATGTTGAACAAGCAAAGGTGGATTTTTCAGCAGGTCCATTTGTAACCAGACATAATCCTACCGCTGAAATCACCATGATTAGTTCTTTGTATCTTTCTGATAATGAACAGTGTGATGATGATGATGAAGAGAAAGGTTGTAATGTTGGTGTGGTGCAGGCAATACAAACTGACATGGCACAGGTAAAGGTGGATTTATTGGCCCTTAATGAAAAAGTACAAACATTTGAACAAGATTTTAAACAGTCAATAGAGAGTACTTTATATTGGGAAGCCAGTTTCCGGGTGGCCTTGGACGCTAGCTTGGTGGGGTTGAAAGAGTTTTTTTCTCAAGTCTCTGGAGAAATTTGAAAAAGTTGTAATTGAATGCTTTTTAAGGCGAGATGCAAAATGGGAAAATCAAATGAAAAAACTGACACTCACTAGTACACCAGCCCCGTCCAGATGGCAGTTTGGTACACCAGCTCCTTCCTATAACTCCCCTTCCCTTGTTCCACAAAGTCCAGCTACCATATCTAGAGACAAAATGACAAGTCATAAGGCTCTCAGTGCCACTTATGATGTTTCTCCTAATGTACATTCTCAGCAGCTCAACGTGCTTACCACTTCAACTGTGGCCAGTTCATCCTCATTCTGTGCAAGGCCTCCTATTCGCCTTGAGTTCCCAACATTTGGCGACTCTTGTGAGACCGTGGATGTGCTCAACTTTTGTGTCTCAACAGTGTGAGAACTTCTTGGAGATCAGGCCCCTTCCCTGCGCCGAGCTCATCAGATCTCTGTAAATACGGTCCTGAGAGGACCTGCACAGAGCTGGTGGAAGGCAGAGAGGACAAAGGTTTCGAACTGGAAGTCCTTCAAAAAGGCTTTCATGGCTGCTTTCCTTTCAGACGACTACCTCTCAGAAGTGGAGAAGTTGAGGACGATTGTCCAACAGCCAAAACAATGCCTGAGGGACTTTGCTTACGACTACCGGGCCCTCTGATTGAAGTGGAAGCCGGGGATCTCTGAGGAGGAACTTGTGAGCCTCATCCTGAATAACATCAACCCTGTCTGTGGGGAACTGTGAACACCGTGGAGCAGCTGGTGAAGGTTGGGTCCTTGGTGGAGAAGGATTGCATGGGAGCGAAGGATTACTGGTTAAAAGTTGGTACACAGAGCAGTAAAGTAAAGAACACCAAGAGAGTAAAAAAACGTACCTCCAACAAGAATCTGGCGGGGGAAACCCTGGCGCAAGCCCATCCTACTTCTCTCCTGGTCGTGCCTGTAAAAGTGAATGCTCAAGAGGTGAATGCAGTGATTGATACTGGGAGCACATTTACTTTAATGCAAGAGAAGCTGTGGAACCAGTTAAAAGGGGTTGCTCAATCAGTTATTACCTCCATTCCTCAGAGGTTCATCATGGCTGATGGCACTATTCACCAGACCAGAGATCTGCAAAAGATTCATTATCAGTGGCATGACTGTTGGCTGAACACGTACATATTGATGGACACCCACCTTGCTTTTCCACTGATTGCCAGGCTGGACTTCTTGAGTGCCACGGGAGCTATCTTGGAAGTAGGACAAGGCAGATATGGTTTGCCTTCAGGAAAGGGATATGTCTATCACCCATTCTTACCCTCCTCAAGCCCAGCTGCAGGAACAGCACATTCACTCATGGTTGCCAGGCTGAATCTTTATTATGCCTTACCCCCTACTGGTGGCCTACCTGAACTAGCCCCCTTCATCTCAGAACTCACTCAGTGGGACTCTGATAACCAGGAAGAGCTGATGAAGTTAATTTCCAGCTGGTCACAAACTTTCATCATGGGCAAAACGTCATTTGTACAACATAAAATCATAATGACAGATGACATACCCTTTAAATCCCAAGCATATAGAGTTGCTCCTCTCAAGAAGCAAATCATCGACGAACATGTAGACCAGATGCTTTGGGACAACATCATTGAGCCCTCCTTCTCGCCATGGACTTCACCTGTGGTCCTTGTCCCCAAACCTGATGGCTCCTACAGGTTTTGTGTGGATTACAGGAAACTGAACAGCAAGACTGTACCTGATGCTTATCCCATGTCGCTGATTCTTGACATCTTAGAATCCCTGGAAGGCGCCTCCTGGATTAGTGCATTGGATTTGCAGTCTGGATACTGGCAGGGGGAGATGGAGGAGTCTAGTAAGGAAAGGACAGCCTTTATACCACCAAAGGGTTATTCCAATTTAAATCTATGCCGTATGGGCTCAGAAATGCCGCTGCCACCTTCCAGCAAATGATGGAAAGGGTTTTGGCGGACCTGAGAGGGAAGTTCTGCTTCATTTACATTGATGATATTATAATTTATTCCAGGACATTGGAAGAGCACATCTAACATCTAAATGCAGTTCTCCATGCACTTACCCAAGCTAACTTGACATTTAACATGAAGAAATGCCATTTCTTCAAACGCCAGCTTACATTCCTTGGTCATCTGGTCTCTGAGAAGGGGGTGGAGATTGACCAAGAAAAGATCAAAGCAGTAGCCGAATTTCCACCCCCAAAAGATCTAAAGGCACTGCAGCGATTTCTGGGACTGACTGGCTGGTTTCACAAGTTAATTCCCCACTTTGCAAACATCACTGCTCCATTAAATCACCTGAAAAAGAAGGGAGTTAAGTGGGAATGGACACCTGATTGTCAAGCCAGTATGGATGTTCTCAAACAAGCACTACAAAACCCACATATACTAAAACAACCTGACATCAATAAGCCCTTTCAAGTCCATTTGGATGCAAGTGATGTGGGACTCGATGCAATCCTCACACAACAGTCAGTGGAAGGGGAGAAGGTGGTGGTATACGCATCTAGGACTTTGACATGAGCAGAGAAGAATTATAGTACAATGGAGAAAGAGTGCCTAGCAGTCGTCTGGGTGGTCGAAAAATGGAGACATTACCTGGAGGGCAGGTCATTCATCATCTTCACTGACCACACAGCTCTGGCATGGGCCTTCAATTGCCCAAAAACAGTGGTCACTAACAGTGGTAGCCCGCATGGAGTCTCTGAGTCGCCCGCCAAGCACGTTCTATAAATAGCCTAAATTAGCGTCGGGCGATAAATGATATCATATCGAGATTATGATAACATTTATGTTAATAATGATGATTAGCTCTGGACATTTTTACTCAATATAGATTAATCACAACATAAATAAATGTTACAGCAAACAGTCAGTGCATGTCGCTAATAAGTCTGCATGTTCTGTGTGTCTGTGTGAATGCGTGGAGTAGTTTTGTCTGATACACAAACTCAAACACACGTGACTCGCGGTGTTTTCAGCGTCTGCGTCTCAATATATGAGGATATGAACACATGCACTTCATCTTCAGAGCTGCTCTGAGAGTCACTTCACCAGCTTTATGCAGTTTCATTTGACAAAAAATACTGTCAAATACATGCTGAAACTAAAACTGAAAGACTTTCACGACAAACCGTCCAAATAAAGTCCGGTTTAACTTGAAATTATATGACTGAATATATTACTACTGTATACTACAATGCAATTCTCAAAGTAATAATAATATTATTATTTTTAAGGAATATCATACAACCAAGTTATTTTTTATTATTATTAATTTATACAGTTCTGTTGTGCAGCATCATGTCTGATCAAATAAAATAAAAAATAAATAAATAAATAAAAGTTGTAAATTGATTTTCATTTGATTACATTTTAAAGGATAGATTAAAGTGTTCAAGTTTTATTAATTCATTTCACTAGAAACCATTTTTAGAAATCAAATGGAAAACACAGAACTTAGGGAAAAATAAAATGCAAGATAATATATTAGAGAGAGAAAAAAATATATATATATACACATATATACAGTATATATATTTATGTATTGGAGTATATCAATCAAATAGCCCTTGAGACTATTTTATCCCTTCAGGGAACCCTCACTCACAAAAAGGTTGAAGACCCCTACCCAAAAACCTGACCCGGTGGACTCTCCGGCTCCAACTGTTCAATTTCCAAGTCCATCACAGGAAAGGCTGTCTAAATACAGGGCCTGATCCCGAGCTGGTCTCTTTTCCTCCCCTGAAGCTGCCCTTTGCCTCTCCATAACGTTGACACATACATGTACCTTGCCTCACACACTAGAAGAAATAGCAAAGGCACAACAGTCAGAAAGTACCCTCACTCATTTGAAAGAAGACCTCAAACCTCGCTCAGCCAAGGAATACCCCATCTCCTTTGAAGAACATCAGGGAGTGCTCTATCGTAGAGTACCTTTAAAAAGGCAGAGGAGAAAAATATCAGTTAATGGTTCCCCAATCTCTGATTCATGAGTTTATGATCTACTATCATGACAATCCTCTTGGGGGTCACTTGGGACAGCTGAAGACTCTGCTAAAGATTCTAGAAGTGGGCTGGTGGCCGACTGTGAGAAGAGACATCTGGCAGTATGTGAAAGGGTACCAAAAGTACAAACCTAGTCATGTTAAGCCATCTGGTTTCCTTCAGAGCTCACATGTTATGGAGCCTGGACACACCCTAGGCATGGACCTAATGGGGCAGTTTCCTGCAAGTTAAAAACAGAAAACTTATCTCTTTGTCATTGTGGACTACTATACAAACTGGGTAGAAAAGTTCCCACTGAGAGATGCCAAAACCCAGAAACTAGTAAAGGACCTCCGAGAAGAGATTTTCACCCGCTGGGGTGTCCCTAAATATCTGGTGTCCGATAGGGGTCCCTAGTTTACATCTAGTATTTTGGCAGAGCTCTGCAAGGCATGGGGTTGTGTACAAAAATAAACCACCAGCTATCATCCACAGTCTAACCTGACAGAAAGGATTAATACGACTGTAAATACTATGATTGCAGCCTACATGGGGCAACAACATCAAACCTGGGACCAGTGGATATCAGAGTTCCGTTTTGCCCTTAACACCGCCCAACAGGAGAGCACCGGGAAAACTCCCGCAGAGCTCATGATGGAAAGGCAGATTCTGGGACCGCTGGAGCATTTAATCCACCGACCACCTTCACCAGAGCAAGCTGATTATTCCCTACTGGAACAACAAAACATCATGGCGGATGAGGTGAAGAACAGAATGAGGGTGAGTCAGGCCAAACAAACTAGGAATTAGAATTACCAACAAAAAAATGCAGTTTCAAATGGGTGACCTAGTTTGGATCAAAACACATCCTCTTTCCAGCACCTCTAATAAATTCTCTGCCAAGCTAGCGCCCAAGTGGGAGGGTCCAGCTGAAATCAAAAATAAAACAGGGCCAATAAATTACTCGGATAAAACCGCCATCCGCGCATCACTAACACAAAGACTTTCACCCTTTTATATATTGGACTTTGTGGACAATAAACACACACACACACACAAACATCTGTGAATCGTATAAATATTGTATATGTATGTGGTGGCTGTTTGTTTTTGGGGTGGGGTTGTTTGTGTAATATACTTAGAACAGTGTGCATCGTGGTCCTAGTTTTTTTTCTCTCTTTCTTTTTATCTACCATCAGTCTAACAAACTTTTATGAGGCCCCAGATCAACCGTTAGTTGTGTATACCCACGGCCGTAGGCTGAGTGTTACAACTGTACTGATTTTATCCACCCGCGACCCACCCGCAAATAATCAGAATGCATTTTTTTATTACCCGACCCACCCGATCCGCAGATTATCCACAGCGCCTGCGGATAAAACCGCCATCCGCGCATCACTAACACAAAGACTTTCACCCTTTTATATATTGGACTTTGCGGACAATAAACACACACACACACACAAACATCTGTGAATCGTATAAATATTGTATATGTATGTGGTGGCTGTTTGTTTTTTGGGGGGGGTTGTTTGTGTAATATACTTAGAACAGTGTGCATCGTGGTCCTAGTTTTTTTTCTCTCTTTCTTTTTATCTACCATCAGTCTAACAAACTTTTATGAGGCCCCAGATCAACCGTTAGTTGTGTATACCCACGGCCGTAGGCTGAGTGTTACAACTGTACTGTTTTTTTTATGTTGTTTTTAAACACTTCACTTTCAATTTTTGTGTGAGAAAGCAAAAGTTTTGCAAGCGGAATTCAAGTTTTTCGGGAGAATGCAATAATTTTTTGAGAGAACACAAAAGCCATTGTTCCCTGTCGATACTTCACTCATACTGCGTCTTGCTAAAGACGCTATGGGAAAAATACTTTTTTCTCCTGAACTGAAGCCTTTTTTCAATCACGCAGTGAAACTGCACGGTCATTGGTTCGTGCAGTGCATTAAAAAATGAACCAATGGGTTGGCAGCGGTGCTGCACAAGCCTATGGCGACAAAGCCTGCCAGAGCCCTCCAGAATGGGCGGAGCCATTTGGCTATATAAGTGGACATTCGCCACAGGATTCTCAGATTTCTTCTCCTTCAGCGACGACTCTGTTCTCAACGCTGATCCTGAAAGCCTTCTCGCCGTTGACATGCCTCGCAGGTGGATTGAGACCTCCCTGCTCGGCGGACCTGCTCTTCGCTTCAGCATCACAGCAGCTCTGGTCCTGTTCCCCTGCTGCCATCCGGCGCCTCTAAAAGAGCACATTGGCGTTGTTGGAAATGCCACGCCGTTAATGCGGTTCGTGCAGGGCTCCCCTGCACGCGGATGATGGCCATGCGGAGTGCGTTTCCTGCTTGGTGAAACCCCATGCGGAAGTCACTCACACGGGAACTGACTGTTCTCATTGTGAGAAATACAGTCTCGACTCTCTTCCCTTGCGGATTGCTTTCTTTTCAGAGAGCGCTCCGCCCCTCGCGCCCTCCCGTTTTCTTCCTCCCAGGGACCTGTGAGGAAAAAACAGCAGGGCAGAGGACTTGAGCGTTTGGCTACGGATGAGCTCACATCGGCCCAGATCCCGCACTCGCCCTTGCCACAGAGAGAGGATTCACCCATCTTCTTTTCCCAGCCTGACCAGTGTCCCTCTGCCAGCACGAGCAATCTGGTCTCGTTTGGGGGAAATGAGGACGAGCTGCCTGATGACAGCATGTCATTGGCAGCCTCGGACGCAGAGGAGCTGAAAGGCTCGCTACCGATCCCGCCCCCTTGCTGTCGTCCACGCCCAGCACCACCAAAGCCCACGCCCACGGCTATCGGATGGAAGGCAAAGGTCGTTCATCCATCCAAGCCGTGTAGGACCACTTCGCTGGACGCGCCTACTCGTCGGCTGGACAGGTGGCTTCGGCGCTTCATTCTATGGTGGTCCTCCAGGTCTTTCAGGCCAAGATCCTCGCCTCCACGTAGGACTCTGGCCTGGACCCCGCGACTCTCAGGGACCTGAGGAGTGCGACTGACCTGGCTAGGCTCGCTACCGATCCCGCCCCCTTGCTGTCGTCCACGCCCAGCGCCACCAAAGCTGGGATGGATGCCGAACTTCTCCGTATCCTCTCGAAGGCAGTCGAGGAGCTGGGTTTGGAGTGGTCTCCACCAGAGGAGCCCTCTCGCAGCCATCTGGACGAGTGGTTCCTGCCGGGGCACCATCAGGCCCCTCGTTAGCATTCCTCTCCATGTTTCCCGGAGTTCCATGACGAGCTCACCAAATCATGGTGAGCTCATTATTCCGCTTGCCTCCGTACTTCCGCTTCATCTGCCCTCACCTCTATTGGCGGCGCTGAAGAGAAGGGATACAAGAAGCTGCCTCCCCTGGACGAGCCGATGGCCACGCATCTCTGCCCGCCCACGGCTATCGGATGGAAGGCAAAGGTCGTTCATCCATCCAAGCCATGTAGGACCACTTCGCTGGACGCGCCTACTCGTCGGCTGGACAGGTGGCTTCGGCGCTTCATTCTATGGTGGTCCTCCAGGTCTTTCAGGCCAAGATCTTCGCCTCCACGTAGGACTCTGGCCTGGACCCCGCGACTCTCAGGGACCTGAGGAGTGCGACTAACCTGGCTCTGCGTGCCACCAAGACCACCGCTCATGCAATTGGGAGATCGATGGCCAGCCTTGTGGTGCTCGAGCGCCATCTGTGGCTAACACTAACGGAAATCAAGGATGTGGATAAGCTCCCCTTCCTTGACACCCCGATCTCTCCCAACGGCCTCTTCGGACTGGCGGTAGAAATATTCGCAGAGCGCTTCACGGAGGCACAGAAGTTGTCCCAGGCCATGCGACACTTCCTGCCAAAGCGCTCCAAAGCCCTCTGAGGCAGATGGGAATCTGCATTCTCAATTACCTCGACGACTGGCTCGTGCTGGCCCAGTCAGAGGCAAAATCAATAGCACACAGGACCCTCCTCCTCAGCCCCTTA
This sequence comes from Sinocyclocheilus grahami, assembly GCF_001515645.1. Lineage (NCBI taxonomy): Eukaryota > Metazoa > Chordata > Actinopteri > Cypriniformes > Cyprinidae > Sinocyclocheilus > Sinocyclocheilus grahami. Next base: position 116,836 of record NW_015506947.1, read on the forward strand.
GAGCACCCGGGACTCAGGGCCAAGACTCAGCAGACATGAGGGCGTTCCCGCTCGGCCAGACGCTACCCTTTACCCGGCTCTTTCCCCTCTGAGGCAGATGGGAATCCGTATTCTCAATTACCTCGACGACTGGCTCGTGCTGGCCCAGTCAGAGGCAAAATCAATAGCACACAGGACCCTCCTCCTCAGCCACTTAGAGCACCTGGGACTCAGGGTCAACTTCGCCAAGAGCATGCTGCTCCCCAGCCAACGAATACCGTTCCTGGGGGCAGTTTTCGACTCAGCTCAAATGAGAGCTGTAGTCACGCAGGAACGTGCTCTGGCCATGCGGAAACTCACCAGCACTACAGCTGGGCCTACTTCGTTTGCGACCCCTTCAGCGCTGGCTGAAACTGCGGGTTCCATCACATGCGTGGCGTCACAGATGCCTACATATCAGTGTGAGCCAGGCCTGTGTAACAGCCCTGGCCCCTTGGAAAGACTCCCGCTGGATGGAACAGGGCGTGGCCATGGGAATGGCTTACAGGAGGAAAGTTGTCATGACAGATGCCTCCAACAGAGGTTGGGGGGCTCTGTGCGAGGGCAAACCGACTTTCGGCCATTGGTCAAAAGGGGAAAAAGGGCTTCACATCAACTGCTTAGAAATGCTAGAAGTGTATCGAGACTGTCAGTAATTCCTGCCAGTCCTGAAAGGACACCATGTGCTAATCCGCTCGGACAACATGTCTGTGGTATCTTACATAAATCATCAGGGAGGCCTCTCCTCGAAACACCTCTTCATTCTGGTAGAGCGCCTTCTGGAATGGGCTCAACTCAACCTGCGCTCGCTAAAGGCAGCGCATATACCGGGCATATTTAACCAGGGAGTGAACATGATATCACAGAGCAATGTCCCCTCAGAGGAGTGGATGCTCCATCTGCAGACGGTTCAGACAATCTGTGAGATCTTTGGCAAGGCAGAGATAGACCTCTTTGCCTCAGAAGACAACTCTCATTGCCCAATTTATTATTCGAAGGTGAGGGACGCGTTGGTCCACAATTGGCCCACAACTGGCCCAACCTCCTCCTTTGTGCATTTCCCCCGATCGCCCAGATCCCACAGGTAATCAGGCGAATCAAGGAGCAGGGACACAGGGTTCTCTTAGTGGCCCCCCTCTGGAAGAACCAACTTTGGTTGTCAGAGCTAACACGGCTGCTGGTAGCAGCCCCCTGGCCCATTCCATTGAAACGGGATCTCCTCTCTCAAGCGAACGGGACAATATGGCACCCTCGATCCAAACTGTGGGCCCTGCACCTTTGGCCACTCAACGGGAGCCTACAAGCCTCCCAGAACGAGTTTTAAACACTATTTCGGAAGCTAGAGCTCGGTCTACAAGACGCCTCTACACCCTTAAGTGGTCTGTTTTCTCCGCTTGGTGCTTAAACCGCGGCAAAGACCCATCTGCCTCTGACCTGTATGTGGTTTTGTCATTCCTACAAGAGCTGCTGGATAAGGGACGCTCCCCATCCACGCTCAAAGTGTATGTAGCAGCTATAGCGGTCTCACATGCCCCTATAGCGTGCCAGTCAGTGGGCAGGAACAACTTAGTTGTCCGCTTCTTGAGAGGGGCCAGGAGGCTGAATCTGCCCCCTCACTATCCCTACATGGAATTTGCCTACTATGCTTCAAGCCACTTCAGTCTACGAACCTAAGGTCACTGTTGCTAAAGTCTGCTCTGCTTCTAGCAATAGCATCGGTAAAGCAAATAGGAGATCTGCAGGCGCTTTCCATTAGCCCTGCCTGCCTGGAATTCGGGCCCAATGACTCCAAAGTTGTCCTGAAACCAAGGCATGGTTATACACCCAAGGAGCTCTACACTCCATTCAGAGCACAGGTCATTACACTCTCTGTGCTTCCTTCCTCTGAAAAGGATTGAGAGTTACCCTTATTCTGCCCCATCAGAGCGCTAAGATTTGACAACGAGCATTCCGCCCCCTTCAGAAGGTCGGAACAACTCTTTGTTAGCTTTGGTAACCGCACCAAAGGGCATCCGGTCATGAAGCAAAGACTTTCTAGGTGGATAGTAGATGCTATCATGTGTAGCGTCTGGACCAATCAAAAACACAATTTTTCATTTGATTTAACAAATCAGTTATTCATTAGATTAGTCGTCAAGTCGTCACAGACCCCTCACCCAATAGACTGGGCGCCAGGATGTCTGCGAATGACCACAGGCCACTGGTTACCATGGCAACCACGACACCTTTGCTAGACCAGAGCCATTTACGACCTAATGGAATGCGAGTAGGGAAAATCACTGCCTTTTCCATAGGAAGAGACACAGTGCACAGTAGAAATTGACTCTTTTCTAATTAATCCATAGGAAAACCTTTCTTTGAATGAACACGCATATCCTTCAGGTCATTGTGTATGTTGTCTTTGAGATTTTATACTGTTTTATGCAGGCTAATGATGGAAACACTCATTCCTGTCATCTTACCTATATGTAATCCTACCATGTTTAGTACCTATGAATTCGCCTTTTGATGATCTAAACGAGAGTGTATATTATATGTTGGTACGTAGGCAATATATTAGTGTCCTGAAAATCTTTAGTAATTTCGATTCAAGTTCCATTTGCAAATTACCATGCTCTCACACAAAGGGTCGTAAAACCCTCCAGCAATTGCAACCTCCCGCTTGGAATTTCAGCCTTTCTCATTGGACAAGCCATCTTGAGAGGCGTGAATCTTCTCCGACCTTAAAGGCCTCACACCAAGGACCCGCCCAGAG
>NW_015506947.1:120831-121474 GCF_001515645.1 Sinocyclocheilus grahami
AAGTGCTTATTTAATGCAACAAGTCTTGAAGGACTGAAAGCACCACATTTTAAAACTGTGGACAAGTTCTTTGAAATAGGCAGACACTAAAGCTGCTTGAATTGCACTGGCATGCATTAATTACCATGACAATGACTTGTCACAGGAAGCGCTAACTTCACATAGCACACGCGACGCCATGTTGTAAACAAACTACCTGAAGCAGCTAAGCTAACACAATTTAACATAGTTTAATCTTAGGCTAAGCTACCAAATAGCTTTAACAATTAGGGGTTAGCCCTCTTTAATTGAAGCTTTTAAATACAGCATGTGGGTATGCAGTGTGAAGTCATTTGAATTGAACCTAATCCCTGGTTTCTGATTTTTCACTTTCTTGTCCTTCTTTTTCTGTTTACCAATCTTCAATTCGTCTCAGCGAATTTAACTATCTTAGATGTATCCTTCCTGAATGCTATTGCTCAGTTACTAGTTAATTAAATCAAAATTTAATTATATTTGACATTTTTAATAATTACATTACTATCTAGAGAAGAATCATTAAGTTATTATTTTGATTTGTTTATTTTCAACGTGTTCTAATTTTATGACCCTGTTACACAAGTCATCTAGACAAATACTAGGGCACAACTCTAGTCCTGAGCAC
>NW_015506947.1:121484-122438 GCF_001515645.1 Sinocyclocheilus grahami
CCCTTTTCAGCAAACATATGCTGACCCAAACCTATCTTAGCATCCTGTCATCCACAGTTAAGATAATAAGCTAATACTTCCTGGCAAAACCTAGCTGTAAAACCTAGCTCCACACTCTGTTTTGATCTTGTAGTAGTCTCTAGCCCTTACTCTCAACACAAGTTTGCCAAAATGTTGCAGATGCTCAGACTAACTGCCCAGAATGCAGATCAAAGAGGACTGGCCAGGTGTTGTGAGGAACACCCCTCTACCCAGGGCTGACGACCACATACTGAGCCGAAAGCAACTGGACACAGAGGGAAGAGTACCACAGACTCCTGACTCAAGCGAGAGTTATGGCTACAGAGAGCTCACCAAGATCATCATCTTCCTGGCCCACAACCTCATGGGTCTGAAACAGGAGGTAAATAATCTCAAGCAACAGATCACAGCAGTAGGCCACAAGGACCCCAGCAGAATGGAAGGAAGGAAACCAATACAGGAGGAAATCAATAGACTTCAAGAGACTCTGATCCAGCTGCTGAACAACACTCAAGACAAGCTTGACATGGTCCAAATAGAACTCAGGTACTCTTATAGGATGCAAAAGGAAATGCAGTGGGAGAGACTCCCTACTCCTGCATCCTCACTCAGCAGTGCAAACTCCCTTAGGTGCACCAAGCTACGAAGGGGGGAGCCAACACTTTCTGCTTAACAACTCAGCAGACAGAACCAGAATACCTCCAGCAACCACAGAGAGGAGGGGGTCCCTTCCAAGCATCCCTGCAGCAGCGCATGATGTGACCCCCAGAGACCTTGACAAGCTAGCCAGAAAAATCCCAGCAGTCACATGGTCAGGAAAATAATAGTTCCTACTTTATGCAGTACTAGCAGTAATTTAGAACGGTGGCGTCGTTTGAAACATTGCTCGCAAGCGGACCCAGTAATCAATCTTATGTGTCTGTCTCATAAATT
>NW_015506947.1:127025-127446 GCF_001515645.1 Sinocyclocheilus grahami
CCTGCACTCTCACCAGTGAGAGTCTAACCCGGCTGTTCCACATCCCGGGTACCACGGATAGCCTACTGGCTAACCACATCGACAAACAACCATCTTACCCAGACTAACTCACTTCAGGATGACAGGTGACACAGCCTCAACACCTGCTGCATAAGCTCGAGGACCCACACCTTGCTACAGCCTACATCACCACAGCGCACCACCTGACAGCATCCACCACTCCTGGAGGCACCAACAGCCAGAGAGCCACCACTGTCTCCCAGCCGTGAGTAGGTGTGTGTTCGATTGTTCTGCACCTTTGACATCGCTCGTTGTTGTCTATTCTACGGACAACAACATCCGAAAAGGGGGATTTTGTAGTGTCTGGACCAATCAAAAACACAATTTTTCATTTGATATAACAAATCAGTTATTCATTAGA
>NW_015506947.1:127823-128994 GCF_001515645.1 Sinocyclocheilus grahami
GAGAGTGTATATTATATGTTGGTACGTAGGCAATATATTAGTGTCTTGAGAATCTTTAGTCATTTCGATTCATTTGCAAATTACCATGCCCTCACACAAAGGGTCGTAAAACCCTCCAGCAATTGCAACCTCCCGCTTGGAATTTCAGCCTTTCTGATTGGACAAGCCATCTTGAGAGGCGTGAATCTTCTCCAACCTTAAAGGCAAGTACATCGTTACAAATGATTAGGCTCCTCCTGAACCTATGTTTGGAACTTCATCTTATGAAGCCATATAACTGTATGTATGGTGACTTTAAACATGACACATGCAGTTTTGATGACAATAACAATGTGATGTCAATGGAAGGTGACCAGCTGTGACATGACAAGTTTTAACTGGAACCGCAAATTAAATAATGTAGGGGATGATTATTAGTAACAACAAATTTTCTTCATCACACAAATGAATCACTTATCTTGAGAACACTTGCAGAAAATATTTACAGAATATAGTGCAAAAGTCATATGGACTGCTTTTATTATATATATTTATTCAGATTTTTTCCATATTGGAGCTTGACAGTCCAAATCCAAAACAGAGGCCAGTATGTTCCTCGAAACCTCTCCTGTCGTGTTCCACATGTAACCCCCTTTATCAGCAGGGTTTACTTCAGAGATTTGTGATCTAATTGAAAATCAATTGTCTAAGTTCGTTCAAGGAGCTTTGGGGTATTTTTCCTTTTAAATCAAATTCTCAATTTAAATGAACAAATGAAATATCATGAAAAAGTAAAATAAAGCCACACACAAGAATTTAAGTTAGCCAGAAATGTATTTTGTGAGGCAATCAATTTAAATGCTCTTTGTTCTGGCACTTTAAAACCAAAGTGATTAACATTGAATGACACTCAATCTCCAACAATTAATTGAGCTTGATAACAATGCAATTGTAACCCAAGGAAATTGATTTTTGAAAATTCAAGTTTGGAAAAAAAATATCTCAGTCCCGTGTAATGTGTGAAAAAAAAAAAAAATATATATATATATCTCAGTCCTACTACTTCACCGGGAATACCATTCAGTTAATCAAGTACGAAAGAAAAAAGAGCTGATGAGTTGACCGAGTGCGACGAGATGATGAAGAGAATTTGTTCCGGAGGAATCCACTCAGATGATTCAGGTCCAAATGT
>NW_015506947.1:129017-131141 GCF_001515645.1 Sinocyclocheilus grahami
ATCTCAGTCCTACCACTTCACCGGGAATACCATTCAGTTAATCAAGTACGAAAGAAAAAAGAGCTGATGAGTTGACAGAGTGCGACGAGATGACGAAGAGCAGAAGAGTTGATAGAGTGCGACGAGATGATGAAGAGAATTTGTTCCGGAGGACTCCACTCAGATGATTCAGGTCCAAATGTATCACCGAACAACAGTCCAAGGGAACAAAACCAGTCTGCACAAATGTACATTTTAAATTGATTACATCAACAACATCAGAACACGTAAACCATTCCTTGTAAGAGAGATCACATGTATTTTTAACTCATATTTTCCTTTTCCTCCTCCTATGAAATAAAGTTTATGAAGCAAACCTGCTTTGAACACTTTTTTTCCAATTTGAGAGCTAGCAATACACTTTTACATAAATCAATTGAACAGAGTTACATTTTATACATTAGCAATTTCACTCGACGTGAAAAACACAATAAGCATGAGCATTGCACACCTAGTGCTCTCCTTGACTAGCAAAACTAGTATCGTGGTGCTATACTTAGCTGCTCTCATCTTCAACACCCACATGAACAATTTAACCACATTTCCTTTGACATGAATACATTCTGAATGGTTTTGCTCAAATAATAACACAATGACAACTAAATATTTTGTTACAAGCAGAATACACTCACCAGAATGTCTCAGAAAAGTCACGGAAAGCAATAAGTCTTCGACTTCTCTTCCACAGTGTTTCAAATTCAACCTCCCAGCTGACATATAAACAATAAACCAGCTATTCAAAGGCAATTTGCAATATAAATGCTTATTTTAATCAACAGTCGAAATTACTCGCACGCTATGCGTTATGTCCGTGCTTCATGCACATTTCTCTCTGCAGGCTATTGCAGTGCACTCTCTCCCCGCATGAACTACCCAACCTCTTAAAGGGGCAGTACCAGGTTTTAAAGAAGTGAGACTAGGAAGTAAAACAGGATAGAAATATCAAGGGTTACACACAGAAGAGATACTCCCCTTGTCCAAATACCCACACTTGTGGTCTTGGCCACTTGAGAGCGCGTGCGAGCGACAGGAAGTAAGTGCGCAAGACTGTCCCAGGTCTTAAAAATGCCAGAGCGCAGTGCCCTTAACGCACACTAAATCCACACTATCTCGAATACCGCTCCGGAGCGCTATTCGAGGCTTGGTGTATCCCATCATGCATCATGTTCTGGAAATAAATCGTGAGACTTTTTGCCGAGATCTCGCGAGAGGTCATGGAAACCTTTCCAATGCAAGTTAAATATTAATATAATAATTAGATATTACATAACATTTGGTAGAAAAACAGTGTTTTTACGTTTTATTGGTGCAAAGATTTTTGCAACTGCTTTTTTCCACAAATTAAAATTGTCATGTTATAGGGACTACTGAACAGACATTTAGAAGTTGATTTTAAAATGCAAAGTATTTAAAATTAAAATTAAAATAAAGCTATGTAAACACTTGCATTTTTAAAACACTACAAGTGTGTCCCATCAGGTAATGAAAAGTTCGACACACACTTGTGGTCTTCATGCTAACTTGAACACTTGGGCCAAATACAGGAAATACGTCATATAAGTAGTCAAGTGGCCAAGTGCAAAGACTGCAAGTGTGGGTATTTGGACAAGGCTACTGTTTCTTTGATCAGTGGTTCTTAATTCCATTCCTCACACACCACCGCTCTGCATATTTTGCATGTCTCTCTTATTTAACACACCTGATAACCAGCTCATTAGAAGAGAGCTCCATGCATGAACTGTCTTCCGATTGACATGGTCCCTACATAGTGTTCTCCTTACTCCCTGAGCAAGGTTACTTCACTTTGGAACATTTATTTACAAATTTACGCAACACCATGGCCTGCAATGTCTTCACACACAGACAAAACTTACTAGTGAAGTGTGAAGTGTGACATAATAACATAAAATTTAACCCTCATAAGGTCCACGTTTCCTGTTTACACTAAGGTCTTTGGGGTCAATATGACCCCAACATTGAAAGAATAATTGTAAAAAAATTTATAAATTTTTAATCATACAGATAATATATATATTTTTTTCTCTCTTCTCATCTATACATTAATGCTGTGTTTTGGGAGATATT
>NW_015506947.1:131151-133752 GCF_001515645.1 Sinocyclocheilus grahami
ACAAAATTCCTCAACTACACCATTAGCTTGCATGTGAAATATTAAATTTTTATGAAAAAATCACTTAAATAATTATCTAAATTTAAGTTGTTTCTGAATATTGATCTAGGTGTTAGGTGTAAACATTTGCCATCTGCTGGTTAGAGAAAAACTTGTAGAAATCACAGTTTTTGAAAGAATAGTGTAGTGACCATATATGTCCAGCAAAGATCCATAGAGATCCATTCATTTTTCTGGAAGTGGCTAACTGCTCTTCTCTCAACTTTTCTGATATATATTTTGTAAATATATATTGAAACATTATAAAATACATTATAAACAGTATTTTTCTCAAAGGTTAGAATTCGTTTTTGCTGTTTGAGGTATTTTGAAGTGCCCGCTTTTGCAATAATGCCACATAAATTTGCAGAAATGCCACACAAATTGTGACTAAAACTTGATTGCAGGCACATTTTATTTCAATCTAAAAAGTAAAATAAAAACAACGAGTGAGTTTGCTCGTTCCACACTGCATTTGTTCTCTAGTATCAGGCCTTCGTTTTTGTGTGGACATTTTCAGATTAATGCAGGATTTACTGATTTTATTTGCGATTTTTTTTGCCAATTTCTATAAAAATGCTCTTTGTTGCAGTCACACGTGTACGTGTGTGTGTGTGTGTGTGTGTGTGTGTGCATGTGAGTGAGCATGTCTTTTCTACATTGCATTTGTGATCTAGTACCAGGCCTCCATTTCTGTGTGAAAATTTTCAGATTTATGCTGGATTTATTTTTATTTTTTTGACAAATGAAAATAAAATATATATAGATTTTTTTGCACTTCCCATTCATTTTCAATTGGGGTCATATTTACCCCAAAGACCAGATTTGTAAAAAAAAAATTGTACATACCTTCAGAACAACCGAATCAAGCCCTTTTTTATTTTTTCAATGTCAATACAGATAGAAAATGTTGAAAAGTCACAAAATCTTATTACACTGAGATGAAGGGAACCTTTTATTTAACTAAAGAAAATTTGATTGGGGTCATATTGACCCCAAAGACCAGATTTGTAAAAAAAAAATTTTTACATACCTTCAGAACAACCGAATCAAGCCCTTTTTTTATTTTTTCAATGTGAATACAGATAGAAAATGTTGAAAAGTCACAAAATCTTATTACACTGAGATGAAGGGAACCTTTTATTTAACTAAAGAAAATTTGATTGGGGTCATATTGACCCCAAAGACCTTATGAGGGTTAAATTGACATCTCACACACTTTAATGCCCTTTGAATAAAACATATACACTTTATTTAAACGGGAATCATTGTGAAATATCCTGTGATGTCCACTTTGCAGGGCACTTACGGTCAAATACAAGAAGCGTCTGAAGTGATGAGATGCATGCAAAATGCGCAGAGCGGTGCTATGCAAGGATGGAATTGAGAACCACTGCTTTAGATGATTGGTACAGTTGGTTTTCAAGAAGTACTTTTATAAATCAAATGAAACAGTCATTGCACAGAATTTGAAGTGCCTGAATATATAAAATTTGTCCATTTCAGACAACTGATACTGATGACTATGAATCAGACCTGGGTGGATTATGTAACAAAGAGTTGGTGCGACACTTCAGTAAGACCTTCGAGCCCCCTCTCTACTGGATCATCACAACTGTGCAAAACTGCCTCAAGACCATGACTGATGTGTAACTGCTGAACCTGGCAGTGGCTGATCTTCTCTTCCTAGGCACATTGCCCTTCTGGGCAACAAATGCCGCTCAGGGCTGGGTGTTCAGCCAGGCCATTTGCAAATGAGTTTCTGCGGTCTACAAGATCAACTTCTTTGCTAGCATGCTCTTACTCACCTGCATTAGCGTGGACCGCTACATTGCCATCGTTCATGTAATCGAAGCTCACAAATACAAAAACAAACGAATGCTATATAGTAAGATAACTAGTGTTTTTGTGTGGCTCGCCTCTTGCCTCTTAGCTCTACCAGAATTTCTCTTTGCTAAAGTAAAAAATATTGACCCCCAGAGCACTTCCTGTGTCATGGTGTATTCAATCACAGACAACAATCATACCAAAGTCTTGGTATTGGCTTTACAGGTCAGTGTCGGCTTCCTATTCCCATTGCTTGTCGTTGTGTTGTGTTATTCAGTCATTATTCGTAAACTCCTGCAGGCTCGAAGCTTTGAAAAACACAAGGCTCTAAGGGTCATCTTTGCAGTTATGGCCGCTTTTGTTCTCTCACAGCTGCCATTCAACGGATATCTGATTATAGAAGCAGGCCAAGCCAACAACACTACAATAACAAACTGTGAAGTCATGCAAAGCTTAGACATGGCTGGGCAAATTGTGAAGTGTCTTGCCTACACACACTGTTGTCTGAATCCTATCCTGTACGTATTTATCGGCGTTCGCTTTCAGAAGGATCTCTTCAGCCTGCTTCAGCGCATGTCCTGTGGCCTGGGACTGGTCAACAACAGCAAATTGCAACAAGTTCCCAAGAGGCCCTCTGTTATGTCTGACACTGACACCACCCCTGCTTTTTCTTTATAGAACAGCCTACAGTATTGACAACCTTTTAAAATACTTCTTCATTTACAGAGTGTCATT
>NW_015506947.1:135020-139109 GCF_001515645.1 Sinocyclocheilus grahami
ATATGAAAAGCCATGCTTCTGAATGACAGAACCTAGTGATGCCATTCGTACATAGATTCTGTTCTTGAGCATTTAACCACAATTTTGGCAAGGATGATTGCAGTTAGAGCAGTGTAATGTATGCTATGAGTATACTATTATGATTTACATACTTTTTTTAGGATACATGTTACAAAAATATTGTAAATTGTAAATAGATTTTTTTTATTTTTTTTTAAGTGTAATGGATTTCATTTTGTATTATAAATAAAGTGAAAATTTTCTTTTCATAAAATCTATATTTTTTCATGGGTTCATTCACTTTTGGCCCATGGACCTTTAGAAACAAATTACAATTCTGTACAAATTTACAGCTTGTGGCTGGTTATGAAAGAACTGTTGGACAATCAAAATTGTCTACATTATTATTTCAGTCTGTGTTTAGATCATAGTGTAATCATTAATATTTAGTAGCAGATGTAAGTGATGAAGGGGCGTACATGATAAAAAGTATCCAAGTTGTCTAAAGTTGAAGAAAAGCCCTTAATATGTCCAACAGGACAGTACAGAAGTTATAATACAGACATGATGTGCTCAAGTAATAAGTTTAATGCTTACTACTGTGGTTAAGTCATTCACTTGTAAGGGTAAATAACAGACATTGCATCAGATTAGGAGCACTTCAGGGCACTGGCATTGGGGCACTGGTATTGGTTAATTTATACCTGTACCACAAGGCACAACCACAGGAAAAAAAAAGGGGGGAAAAAATCTGAAGAAGAATGGTGCAGATACAGCTGTCGATAGACTCTGTAAGAAGGCTTAAACTCCTGCTTGGTTCAGGATTCACTAGCAGGAAAGTAAAAATAATAAAACAAATGTGTTTGATGTCTGGAAAGAATTCTGTCGTAATTTACTTTCCCTCATATCGTTCCAAACCGTATGACATTCTTGAATATTTATGAATATCCTGGCCACTCTTTTCAAAATATCAAAGAGAATGGTGACCATATCTGTCAAGCTACAAAATTACAAAAAAGCACCATAGAGGTCTTATAAAAGTGGTCTGCTAACTTTTCTGAGGTCAACAACATTTTTTTCAATGCTACTTAAGCATTTTGAAAACAAACTTGATATTTTCCATACAGATTCTGAAATTATATCTTGTTAATAATGATATTACTCATAAACAAATTATCATTGATTACCCCTAGGTTTTGTTTATGTTTAAACCCCAGCAGAAGCCACAGGGTGTTTTTAGCAGTGTGTAACGCATTTTCTGTGGTAAGAGAAAAGTTTGTGAATGTGGCTTCTCTGCACTGCCATGTTATCACTATGAATGTTATGGCTGGTGTGGATTGAGAAAAATGTTGAATAGTGAAAAAAGGTCTGATTGGCATGCACCTTCCGTTATGGTAGTAATGGTATGGTAACAGTGACACAGCAGATTTATGGTGTGTTAGATACAGAATTAGACCATGCATGCAGAGGCAACTGCAATGACATATCAGCTGCCTGTAGTGCAGAGTTGTAGGAAAAAGCTGACAACACTAGTGACACAAATATTTATAAATCGTTTCAGAATTGCAGATCGGTTGTTTTTGTCTTCACAACAAGATATAATAATGATGGTGTTTCAAGACTTACAATGCATGTACACAGTACACACACACACACACACACACACACAGACACACACACACACACACACACACACACACACACATATATATATATAGTTGCCATTTATGTATTAATAATATTAATTCACTACATTCATTGCAATTTTTTGAATAAATTTCAAATTGGTGTTGATAAGGTTATTTTTCCAAAGCACGAGACAAACAAGTATGATGTTATTGAGGTTTAGAGGGTTTAGAGAGAGGCTGTACCTGCAGCCTTAAGGTGAGACCACAGCTTCAGTACTAACATCTATCTGTCTGCTCTCTCTCTCTCACACTCCATTGTCTTTCTCACTTTCTTTCTCTCTCTCTGCTTTACATTCTTCTCGCGACAGGAAACTGTCAATCATGTCAACAACATTCTGTATGCATACTAATGCTATACCTATGCTTCTGTGCTAACACTCACTGTACAGAAAATATGTAGTAAATGACTGAAATATGGGAACCTTTCTAGAACTCTCTTCCTTGGAGCACATCCCTTCTGAAGCGATCCATCACACACTCAACTCAGAAAGTTAGAAAGTTTTTGTAAAATACTTAAATTCTTTACAGTGTCATCAAAGAACCATAGACCGTCCACTCAAAGAAATCAAGAAAAGGGGTCGAAAGTGGATAAAAGTGATCCAGGTGTAAACAGGGCCTTGGAGAACTTTGTCATTCAGGAACAAAATCATATTTCCCTTCCCCAATAAAGCCTTTCCAGTGGCCCAGGTATTCATTCTTAATAATGAAAATATGTGAATTAATATTTTTTTTCAATTGCATATCGCAAACATTAAATATTTTCCTTTCTTTTCCTGTTGAGTTAGCAAGCCAACAGCTTAGTCTACTAGCATATCACCGTAATTGGTTGAGAAGAGTTATTTCACTGAACTATAACAATATAGCCTGCAGTAGGAGTTTGGAGTGGGGGTATAAGCAGCCACCTTGGGTGCTATTTTTCACTGGGACAAGAGCAAAACTTTACTAATGTTTCATCAACCATGTGTCATATTTTCTGTCTCTTGTTTAGAATCAGAACAAGCAATACCTAATTTGTGAATTAATCATTCTTTTGACTCTGCCCTTTCCATTAATTGTTCAAGTAGTTAGTGTCTGAATTGGTTTGCGATTCAGTTCGAACTATTCAAACAGTTTGCTCGCACACTGAAACTGTTGGAGCAGTTTCTCGTTGCTTAAAATTAATGTGCTAGTATAGAACACGTTAGTAAGGTTTTTTTAGAGATAGTTTGTAACTAATAGTTTCAATGAGTAAATTGGCTATGCTAATGAGGTATTTGAAAATGAAAATGTTGATAAAAAGTTTGGGGCTTTATTTTATCAGTGTAGAATTAATTTAAACTGCATAACAAAATGGAACTGGATTTGAATTGGAGTTTGCCATCCATTTTTGAAGGGCTATTTTTCTTTTGAAACCCTGCCAACAATGACTTTTGAGAAGACGTTTTATCCAGGAAACAGAAGTCCACAGAAGATCAAGTTCACCCTCAAGAGCATTTCACTATATCTCACTTTTAACCCTTCTTAAGATTAGTAATGCTTGCATTAGATTACTATGTTCAGTTTTAAAAAGGTTGCATTACCTACAACGTTTAGCTAAAACAATTTGTGGTTCCTATTTGGCTATTTCTTAACATTTATCAGTATACTGACTGAGGTGATGTCACTTGTTAAAGGAAGATGTCACTTCGTTTTAAAGGTGGATATATTAATTAATAGATTTTGAGATATAATAGCATACTTCTACTGTTCAAACAAAGTTTCATGCAATTAGTCTATGGTATAGCACAACTGACCTACTGTATGCCTGCTAAAAACGAATGATCCTTTGCCAAGTATTAGGTAACATTCTTTGAAGAACAAACATAATTGACTTACAAGAGCTACAATTATGAAATAAAATTGGAGCTCTTATGAAACAATTTTTTGCAAATTGCACGTTTTTCAATGGCCTGCAACTGCTTTGTTTTCAGTAAGCTGAGATGAAAATTCAAATGACGCACACTTCGCAAGTTCCCTGGCTCTGATGGAACCACAGAAGTCCTTCATGTGGTTCTGTTTAACCATGCTGCTCATGGTTATATGCCTGCACTGAGAAGAGCACAAGCAGTGTCAGGCCTCCTCTGCTTATATAGTGTGTGTGATATCTGTAGGTTATAGTGAAACTGGAGAATACTTTGATTTCTCTCCTTAAACTTTATCTAGAATTAGTTTTTAAAATCTCACTTCGTAATTCAAATATATTTTTTTCTTTAGGGAGGATGGTGCAATTCAGATTGTTCTTCGATAGATGGCGAATGTGCATGGGTTTCAGTACAATTTAATTACAGCACTTTTGAGTCACAATAGCTCCACCTGGTGGTGTACGCAGTATTTAGGTTTGGGTTTGAGTCCGTGCTGAACGTTAGAAAAACGGAAAACCAGT
>NW_015506947.1:140596-142034 GCF_001515645.1 Sinocyclocheilus grahami
AATTTTAGAGTGCTACATTATAATTTTATGCACATTTTTTTCAATAGATTCTGTTTTTATTTTCCCTAAATTAAAAGGAGAAACATCTGAGACAGAATTGACAAAACATGACATACTAAGAATAAATGACCAAAGTGACCATATAATGGATGGTCCCCAAAACTGTTTGGTTACAAACATTTTTTCAAAATATCAGGTTTGGAACAACAAGAGGGTGAGAAATTTACTTTTAGTTTTGGGTGAACTATCCCTTTAAATCTCCTGAGCGATGATAGAGATCTCTGAGCAATAAAATAGATTGTGATCATGACTTGGACACTAAATGGCATTTGGACATTGATGAACCAGAAGATATTTATTTATATGATTGATTTGTATTACCATAGTATCTTCATGAATCTGTTACACACTGGTGTATATCAGAGGAATTTGTTCTTGAGAGGTCATAACCCATCCTCTGAGATCACCTTTTCCTCTGTCCAAAAGACAGACTGATGTTTAGTGGTTTTTCAACCACTCCTTAGTCACAGCCCCTTCAAACACTTTAGTTTAGGATCCAAGACAAAAAGCCTAGGTTTGCTTTAAACAAGAGTTACGTCTTTGATGTTGACCATGCAGGCTGCAGTTTGATGAAATATTGATAGCAATTCTCCAATTGATAGCTGCTCCAGAGGGATGTTAGTTCGCCTTTCAGCGAGAGAAGTTGCTGTAGAGGACTTGCACACTACAGTGTGAGACATGTGATTCATTAAGTATCACAGCATCAGAGCGTGTGTCTGTTATTGGACCTAATCACTCAACTGATCAACACAATCTAGTACTGGCTATTGTGATCAAACAGAGGACACCCCCCACCCACAAATCAACCCCCACATAGTAAACTTTTGAAAATAAACTGGACAAACATGAATGAAAAGGACTTATCAAACATCTATGATTCTTTCCTTGCTTTGTGCTTTTTCTACTTTAATGTGTGTAAAATGTGACAAACATATCCAGGTACACTGAGTGTTGTGTATCTTAGATTATAGAAGTAGGCATGCACAATATAGCAGCGAATATTAAATATTTTATTTATCATGTTAATTTCCCATTACCTCTGCCATCATCTAACACTCGCTTAAAGTTAATCTTTTAAAACACTAACAATTTAATAACACTGCTAAATGTAATCTTTAGCAAATCTCAAATGTTTTCATATTGTGATGCCTAAACTTGTAGCATTTAAAAATCAGCCATTTATTGCCACAACGTGTAAATTAATTATTGGCTTACTGTTATCAGTCAGAATTATCATATAGTTAGATCCTTATATAAAATAACAAAGTAGTTTAAAGTTATTTTGAAAAGTAGTTTTTAGTAATTTATTGTGAGAACTTTCCATACTGTCCAATCCCACATTAAATGAATAATTACTAAATTAATAAATATTAGAAAT
>NW_015506947.1:142350-143245 GCF_001515645.1 Sinocyclocheilus grahami
TTTTTTTGTCTGTAGGACACTATAGCCAAAATACTCATATCAGTACAGCAGTACAGAAGAAAAAATGACAAAAAGGGATTAAATTGTGCACGCTTGCATGCACTGTGCTCATACATAGAGATATTAATAACCTCTGTGGGCTATTGCATCAATGTAACGTGAAAGAAAGTGAGAAAGCGATGACACAAAAGAAAAATAAAGTGAGTCTGAGACTAAAATGCATGAATAAAAGAAGAAGCTGAGTGGAACCAGGGGCGAATAAAGGTCTCACACTTTAGCAAAATTAGCACGCTTTTCCACTGCCGTCCATTAGATAATCAAATTCATGCCACACAGGGCTCAGCAACCCCTCCTTTTTCATTTCTCCCCTCTAATCCCTGTCGATAAGACACAACTCGCATACCACTTTCATTATGCTGTCATTTCAAAACTGGCATAGAATCCACCTCGGGATACAATCAGTCAGAAAATTACTTAACTAGCTGAAGTGGATAGAGTTTTGCGTTTATTATTTTTCACAGCCTCAAAATAATCTCACAAATATCCCTTTTTGATTTTAGGGCAGGGTGAGGGGCAGAGTGCGCACTCATTATCAGCCCAACTCACCATTAGATTATATTCACAGACACCAGAAACCTCCAGCAGTGAGACAGAGATATCCCAATATTGTGAGAAGTGAAGTAAAGGACATCTCCACCAACTGCACCAAAAGAATGCATCTTCTCCACTTGTGCTGGCTGTTTTAGGTACAAGAGCAAAGCATTCTCCTCTTTAGCCTTTGAGCATACAGCAGTGGATTAGTTCTCAATAGTCTCTCCTTTGTGGAGTGTTTACTGGGCTCAAGATCGAACACTTCAAGATGAGAAATCTCAATGAGTCTTTTACAAAAAAAAAA
>NW_015506947.1:144898-145387 GCF_001515645.1 Sinocyclocheilus grahami
TGAATGCATACAAGAACCACATGTTTTATGGTAAATTAATTTTGATCACCAACATAACACACAACAATTATCTTATTGGATTTTTCTTTCAGACAGACACATCAGTAGCGTGTATGGCATAAAATGAACTCTACTTGGCTTTACTTGTCGGCCACACGCGCAGTCAGATCCTGCTTAAGAGATCAGAGAATGATTTTCAACTGTGAAAAAATCTGTTACTGCCCCATTGATTGATTGTGAGCCCAGAAGGTCTTTTTTAACATCCTTATTTCCCTGTATATTGATTATGTATATTGATTAGGAATAACCCACAGGAGGTACAGTTCTCCTTTCGATGTTTACGGTAAGGTCCCACTTTGAGGTGTAAAGACAGAGTTCTTTACCATATAAGCTTGTCATTTTATTTCACATTCCATGATAGATGGCTGTGCTGCTGAAATAATGCAATGAGAATTAGATTTGAGTTAGATGGAGTGATATTTACTGAAA
>NW_015506947.1:146502-147532 GCF_001515645.1 Sinocyclocheilus grahami
CGTCTCAAGAAGGAGCGCTGGGATAAGGCACGGAGAGAGGGAGGGAAAAGGGGGCAGAAGGAAAAAGAGGGGAGGTAGTGTGCCTGCTCTCCGAAAGGGAGGAGTCAGGGACAGGGCAGCTGGAGCTCCACACTTCAAATCTTCTTTACCCGAGAAACTCTGCATTACATTCTTTGTGATAAACATTTAGGAGTTTCGCGAGTCGCTTTACTTTTGTGTTTAGGCTTTAGGTATGTAGACAAAGACTGGGCGCTAGTTCAGTGCTGGGCTACCCCTGCCAAGAGCACGTAGGGAAAAAAAAGAAGAAGAAGACGAGTGAAAAAAGAAAAGTCCGCAGAGCAGTTTTGGAGTTTAAAGTGAAGAATCTAAGTCTGTCTGCAACTAGCATCTGCACGCGAGCGAGAAGAAAGTCTGTGAGGACAGGACAGAAAAGTTTCGCAACTGAACGAGTAAGTGCAAGAAATGTGCAGTTTTTCCGAGCCTCTTTGGTTCCATGAAAGTTTTGCAAAAAGAAAAAGAGGGGGGAAGAGTCGTGTAAAACGTGAAATGCGATACTCTTGCCAGTCTGGTGCAAAAATATTACATGAAATCAACAGGAGTAACGAAATAAAAGAGCGTTTATTGTCAGCGTTGGGCTGAATTTTCGGCTTCACAGAAAGTTCGGCAGTCGTTTTGCAAACTTTGGGCTCTCATTGTCTAACTCGCGGCCCCTATTGGTCTGTTAAAATGTTTTGAAAGTGTCCCAATGCTTTATGCTTGTTACACTGATAATTATCTGTAAATAATAAGAACCATCACAATGCAGCAGGTTTCAGCGCAGTGTCTCCTTGCGACAGTTTAAATATTTCCAAATGCTTATGTTTTTCTTGGAAATAGTCCAGCAGTAAAATTGGGGGTCCCTCATCATATTGCAGTGTTTTCCCTCACCATATTACCATAATTAAAAAATATTTAAGAAATCTATGAAATCTTACGCATAGAAAGTAAAACGACAGGATGTTTGTATTATTATTATTATTATTATTATTAT
>NW_015506948.1:0-226 GCF_001515645.1 Sinocyclocheilus grahami
TAAGGGGGTCTGAATACTTTCCGTACCCACTGTATATAACATTTATTTTCCTTTTTTGTTTCTAGGATTTGCTTGCTAGGATTAAAGGGATAGTTCACCCAAAAATGAAAATTTGATGTTTATCTGCTTACCCCCAGGGCATCCAAGATGTAGGTGACTTTGTTTCTTCAGTAGAACACATTTGATGATTTTTAAGTCCAACCGTTGGAGTCCATCAGTCTTATAA
>NW_015506948.1:3700-7117 GCF_001515645.1 Sinocyclocheilus grahami
TATTAATGGTGGAGTTCCCTTTAAAATCTTAAATGATTCCCTTTGAGCTAAATTATTGACCTGTTTCCCTTACATCTAAATAAAAAATTTTATTAAAAATTTAATGTTGCCTTGCAACCAACTGAAATAAAATGTTTATTTAGTAACTTTTAGTACATTTGTTTTTGGTTTTAGTTTAATAACCCTGGTCCCTAATTATGTAAAATGCGCAATTTTTTGACTTCATACATCAATAGTGATTACTATACATCGCAGTGTATGTCAACGCACTAATAGAATTCTATACATATATTTTAGGCCAGGTCAAAAACTTACATGTAACAGGTCTCTGCTCCGTCCTGTTCCTAAAAAAAGTGTAAAGACCGCTGGCATATATAATTCACTTTTAATATATTTGTTTAACCTGCCTGTCTCTTCCAAACGTATGATAGGCGTGATCACAGAGCATTAGAATAAACAGATGATTCACTCCACAGGAAATGTGAGTGTTCAGAGATGTGGGAAGATGGAGGCAGGGCAGTGTATTGTGCTCCGCAGGTCCTACAGAGCGCATGATGGGTGAGGTGTGTATATCACAGTGTGGGGAGAAAGACACAACGGGCATGTCAGTGTACTCAAAGGCCAGTGAGGGAGGACTGAGTTGTGACTCAGTCGTGACTCCGACTTTGGCACACACTGTTTTAGATCCACAGCAGAGCTCTCACAGTGGCCGCCAGTTAAAGCTCGGCAAGCTCAATGCTAACAGTTACCATGGAGATCTCCACAGGGGCACATACTAAAATCTTTCAGATTTTACTAAGTGTGAAAAGAAGTGCTTTTATCCCCTGTAGTATGTGTCTGGTGGTTGCTACTGTATACACACTCTTAGAACAGCAAGACTTGCTCGGGTCATGTGGATGTTAGCTTTAATAGCTGCAACAAAAGGATGACAAATAACCTGTTAACCACATGGACACTCTCAGTCTGATTTCAGAGATTCACTCACTATGACCTTTTTCTCTTTGTCCCACATTCCCTTGCTTGCTGTGTCTGTAAAATTCAGAGTTATTTGCAAAAATATGATTGTTATAAATAGGTTTCCTGGAGACACCTGAGAACAGTTCCTCCCGGCCTAAAATTTGCATCATTGGTTGAGCTAAAGTTGCTGTTTTGGGACAGAGGAGTCATGGTTTAGCTAATTAGCATGGAGACGTTTGGACTTGCTAAAAAAAACTATTATTTTCCCCAATAACATGCATTCAGAATTAGCTGTGTTTTCTTATTAATGTCAATGTTGAAAACAGTTTGAACTTCAAAAGAATAGCATTCATTTTAAATAGAAATAGTAACATTATTAGTAACATAAAATAAAATAAAAAACAGACATAATATAAGATAAGAAGCTAAACCTCATCTGTTTAACTTACTTATATGTTCCATTTTAATTGTCATTTTAATTAACGTTTTAGTCAATCTATTGTGTTTTTGTGATTTTTTATTTAATTATTTTAAATAATTCATATTAGTTTAAAATATTATAATTTCTTAACATACTGTATCTATACAATAATTTTTATATAATATTTTTTTTGTATTGTTTCATTAATTTTTATTACAGTTTTAGTTATTTTAGTACATCAAGTTAAACTAAATGAAGATGAGAAATGTTGCCTTGCAACTAGCTGAAATAAAAGTGTATTATTATTTTACTTTATTTCAGTTAATGTTTGTTTTTGGTTTCAGTTTTAGTTTAATAACCCTGGTCCCTCATTATGTAAAATGCACAAGTGTATGACTTTAAAGTAACATTATAAATGTCTTCACTGTCAATGCATTTATATATTTATTGTTCCCTTGCTGAATAAAAGTATTCATTTATTTTTTATATTTTTTTTAATTGTACTTTCCCCAAACTTTTGAATGGTAATGAATCATGGCTTCCAAACAAAAGCAGCAAAAACTGTAAACTGTAACTTTTTATTTAAAAATAATAATAATGATGAAAAAGCACCAAATCAGCAAAATAAAATGCTGATTTTGTGACACTGAAGACTTAAGTATTGACTTTACCATCGCAAGAATAGAACACATAAATAGAAAACTATTATAAATTGTAATAACATTTATCAAAAATATTTTTATATTTTTGATTACATAAATGTAGCCTTAATCGGCATGAGATACTTATTTCAGAAACATTAAAAAAATGTTAATCATAAAAAAACTCTCAAAATAAATGTTTTATTCTGAGGCAAAAACAGGGATAATAGTGTAAAGTGCTGTATTTTAACATTAAATTAAATAACACACTTGCCTTTTAAAACACTGTGTGCATGTGTTAATGTGCAGAAGAGGGAAACGCTGTACCAGATACCTTCACACAGTTGACATAAAAGCTTCTGCAAAACTGTAACACAGAAACACAAGCCTAGCATCTCCCCCAGGAAGCAGTTTTTTTTTTTTTACGCCAGTGTTTCAAACTGGAATCTTTCACCTGAGCAGTGACAGATCATGTGTAAACTCTCTCACTGTAGGTCACAGAGAGAATCAATAAACAGCTTCACAGATGACAGTTCAATTGCTGACAATAAGACAATACTGCAGTGCAGTGTTGTATTCCCATGACTTGACATGTCTTGTGTAAATAACGTCAAACAGCAGTGATGCCACATAGAAGTGACGGATAAGGTGTAAATAATCTATTACAGAATTTCTCTCTACAAAACAAGCAAACAAAAAAAACAGTTCAGTACTAGTTGTTCTGACAGTACTAAGGATTCTATATTTCCAGAACACTGGAAAAAGTCATAACTCATTATTAATTTTTTGGTCAACACTTGATGTCTTGATAAGCAGCTGCACATGTACACACTTGATGTGTGTGTGTCATTTTAAATATATGTTTTAAAGGGGTGGTTGACTGTTTGATTGTGTTTATGGGGTGCAGTCTAACATGCATTAATGCTTCGTTTGTTAAAAAATGCATTATTTTTCACATAATTTACCTTTATTCCACACTGCTCTGTCCCTTCTCCTCTGAACGCACTGATCATTTCCTGCTTTTATGAAGCCCCTTCCTCAGAAATACACGATGGGCTCTGATTGATTAGCTGGCCCAGTGTGTTGTGATTGGCTAAACTGCCTCTAGCGTGCGTCTAGACGACCCACCCCTCAACATAGCGGTATGTCATCCGGTTGTATTGTAAACAATGACGTTGTCTATATTGCTTATCAGTTTGAGGCCGATTGAGACGCAGAGGATATTATTGAAGAGGATCGCGCAGAACCTGTGCAAGCACGGCTTTTAATGGTAGGCCGAAGATTTTTGTTTGTTGTTGTCTCATTCTTTTAGATATGCTGTTATTTGTAAATGCTACTGCTTCTGTTAGCTTTTAATATACGGTTTTATTCTGATTAAAGCTTTAATACAGTTCGGCA
>NW_015506948.1:7196-9952 GCF_001515645.1 Sinocyclocheilus grahami
GAGAGAGAGAGAGATGCAGAGCGTGTGCAGAGCAGGGCGAGGCCAGGAACAGGATGAGAACGCTGCTTTAGAACATTGATTTTGAAACTTGTGAATCCATTAGAATCGTTTGAAGACAGAATCGCGATTCATATATGAATAAATTTTTAAGTGCACCTATAGTTTTCTCTTCCTCTTCTCTAAAGCAGTGCAGCATGGCCTCGCCCCCTTTGCTGCGTGTTCCCGGAGGCGGGGTTTATGTAAAATTCTGGGTTCTTGACGTAACGGACCCGGGAAGTAACTCGTTGTAGTCCCTTACCAGTCGTTTTTGTAGGCATTAAACTGCCAGAATTTTAAAAGATGATATCTCCGTTTGCATTGAACTTTCAGCTTCGTAACATTGCAAATATTGTTTATGATCAAACAGCAACATTACACGCTAACTAACATTAAAAAAGTGAAATCGCAATCAACCACCCCTTTAACTGACGGAAATGGACATACCTCCACAGATGTTCTTCAAGGAGTCAATGTTTTCACTAAGATGCAGCAAAATAAAGGTTGATATTTCTCCTGGTACCGAATGCAACCAAAATAGTTGAAGAGTCACATAAATTTGTTAGAGATAATTCAAATTGATCTAATTTATCAAATGTATGTTTCTTTAGAGGTTGCAACTGAGGTTTCAAGAAAATGTTTGTGTCTTGCATGACAATGAAGCATGAAACAGCTGGTTGGATTGTACTAGCACTCTTTTGATGGTATTTGTGAATTTGTTATCTCTATAAAGAACAGCAACTGAAACGTACAGGTAGGCGAATAGTGTTGATATGGAGTTTAGCCAATGCACAACATGAAGATGTTGTCATATTAGGATGCTTCAATCTGGGGTAAATGATCATTTCTAACCCAGTGATCCTGTCCTTTCTACTGATCAAGCATTCACTGTAGCCTATCAGAAAGGATGTACAGTCAATTCACTCAGAAATTAAAATTCTATCATTATTTACATGTTGTTTCCAAACATGTATGATTTTCTTTATTCTGTGGAACAACATGGTTTACCAAACTACTATTTTGCTACAAATATCAATACGGAATTTTCATGATTACTGATTCAGACAATATTGGGATGTTGTTAAAAAGGCTGAGGAAAAACAAAGATATGTTTTGTAAAACAAAAATGAACCTAACCTCCTCTGAGAAAATGAGTCTCATCCAAACAGGGCTAAAGTCAGAGGGCTGTGACTGTGTATCAAATCTACAACAAGAGACTGGCCGGGATACATTTAGAGTGACTAAGCCCACCCATTGGTCTGTGACTAAGTCCATTATACAAAATGAAAAGCACAGAAACGGAACATGCTGTAATGAGGTGGATGACAAATCACTGAAACATTCTTGAGTTTTTCCATTTGCTTCTTTTCCATTTGCATACACAGATTTGTCACAACTATGAGTGGATTAGTAGTCTTGTAGTTCAGCCAGCAACAAGCAAAACCTAATGTCAGAGGTTGCCAATTACCAATATCTCAAAACTGCATTTCTGAATGAGTGAAAATAATTTATCCATAAACTATAATAAAAAGTCAGCTTTTAGCATTGAATTGTGCATTATCCCAGTGAGGTGATTCAGATTCAGACACCAGATCTCCTCCTCGGAGCAGCACATCTGAAACACCAGAAGCCAGCTCAGAGAGACTATAACCAGGAATAATGAACAACACCGTTGTTGTCATGCTCAATATTTCTCAACATTCATTATGACTTAATAAACCTAACTGTGTTGACTGGCCAGACAAGCTGCTTTCAAAGCTTCCTGTGAAACGAGAAGTCAGGGCTGAATTAAGCTCGCATCTAAAAACAGGTTCATCTGCAAAATGAATCCACAGAGATGTAGGTACGAGGTGTGCTGATGACTGCATATTTAGACAGCGAACTGTAAATGTTTTTTCTTACCGAGACACTATGTGAAATGCCAATAAGTTTAAAAACAGACACAGCAACTACCAAGAAAAACTAGCAATACCCCAAAATACTGTAGAAAAAGCCCCAGGAACTCAGAAGTGGCCGACAGTGACATCTTTAATTGCGGCATTTACATACATATACATATATATATATATATATATATATATATATATATATATATATATATATATATACATCTATATGCCGCAATTAAAGATGTCACTGTCGGCCACTTCAGAGTTCCTGCTGCTGGTGTGAATGCAACCAAGAGAATGGTCTGAAGGGAAAATTGGTTTCTAAACCACCCTGCTGGCTAGTTCCCAGAACTGTGTTCTTAGAACTACACGGTGCAAAAGCCTCTTCTGATGTAGTTGCTAATTTAAGGGGCTTTCGCACCGGAGGAACATTTTCATAGTTCCTAGAACTATTGGCAGAAGTTCCCGCTTTTTGGCACGTTCGCACAGCAGGTATTAGGAACATAATTAGCTCTAGGAACTCCGTTTGGGGGAACTAAATTAGCTCCTGCTTCAGAGTAGGGTCTAAAACAGCTCTATAGGAACTGTAGGATATCAGACCGAATCAGACAATCTAAGATTTGGTCAAAACCGAGTTGAGGCACGAGGAGTCACAAAAATTCCACAGAGGCCCAAGACAACAGGATGTCATAAATCAGACCCTAGCCCTTCTGAAGCAAGCCTAAACCTAAACCCCTGTCACAGAACAGTTTTCAACATTAACACAAAAGAACACATTGACAAGTCCAAGGAGATTGTCAATTTTGGGGCAAGTTATCAAGAATAATGGTC
>NW_015506948.1:10720-42343 GCF_001515645.1 Sinocyclocheilus grahami
AAACAGTGATTCTGTCCTAATTCCCTTGCATATTAATGGTGGAGGTCCCTTTAAAATCTTAAATGATTCCCTTTGAGCTAAATTATTGACCTGTTTCCCTTACAGAACTATTAGTGATGTAAGTGTATGCTGATTGACCAAACGCATACGAAACACCGGCTACCCGGCATTTTTAAAAAGCCTCGTTTAAAAAACGAACATGGAAAACAGCTATAACAGCATTTGTTGTCTGCAGCATTGTTTTCTTTTCTCAGCTTCGATGATATGTAACACTGCAAGTTGACATAGGAGATTTAGTCAGATTTTCATGCTCTTTCAGTTGTGAAAATTGTGCTTTTACATTCCATCTCCGTTATCACAAAACCCACAACACACACACACACACAAAATACAACTCCGATCACTGCGTTGTCCATTCACCGGTTGCTGATGTTTGTAAATGCCACAAAAAAAACTTTGTTGTCGGCTGCTTCAGAGTTTCCACTGCCGGTGCGAATGGAAACAAGAAAAAGGCTGTTTGGTTCTCTAGGAACGACCCTGCTGGCACCAAGTTCCTAGAACTACGCGGTGTGAAAGCACCTTTTAGTTTTCCCAAACGGAGTAGAACCAAATACTTTAATAACTTGTGCGGTGTGAACACGCCAAACAAATGGTTAGTATTTCGGTTAAAAAATAGTTCTAGTAACTATGAAAAGGTTCCTCTGGTGTGAAAGCCACTATTAGTACCTTTTTAAAGGGTACTGCCCCAATGACAATTTTGTACCTTTTTTTGTATCAACAAGCTACAAACACTAAGAACACCTTAGCATCTGTGATCAAAACTGCAATCATATTTTCTTCAGAATAGTAAAAAGTTAACTTGTAGCAGAGTGTACCAGAACACACTGAGATTTGTTGATGACGGCCCTATAGGGGAGTTTATCTTCCAGTTAAAGTTTAGTATGTGGATTTAGTATGTGATTGAAGCAACCATGCTGCTTTATGATTGAGCGTCAGGATGGCTGGAGTGCGTGTGTAGGTCTGGCCCCCTGAGGTGGGTTCCCTAGAAACCTGCCATATAAAACCATTTCAGATTGCATTCTGAAATGCACTTTGAAAACAGGCTCCAACGCTGATCCTGTGAACTCTGTATCTCGCTCTGAGGATGTACAGTATGAAGCACTTGGCTGTCTTTGTTTTTGCATGTCACACGCTGTCACTGTCCACAGGCCTTTGATGGTGTGTGACAGCAATCTGTGCTGGTCTGAATGTCAGCCAGATGTGGGTGAGAGGATGAACATGAGGAGCAGATGTCCCGTCTCATTACTCATCAGCCACGGCTTGATGATAGCCACCTCAGGTCACATCAGCCGTGACCACACAATTGCGCTTTCAGCAAAGCGCTGAGATTGCGCTTGATATTCAGACTCCCCATCAGCCAGCCAATTCATACACTGCAAAAAAATAATAATAAATTAAAAGGTAATTATTTTTTACTTTTTTTAGCAAAAATATATAAAAATTAAAACAATTTACTTTGGCATACAATATTGCTTTATTGATTTCATTAGACTTGTTTTCAAAGGATATATCTTGAAATAGATTTACTTTGAATATTCTATTCTATTGTATATCAATATTTTTCTAATTTGGCAATATATATAAAGAGTAACTTTAAATTAAATCTCCAGCAATGTTTGTGATTTAAAAAAATAATAATAATAATTTACCATGGCACTTAAAATGCATAATATAATATAATATAATATAATTAGTTCAAGATATATTCTATGAATATATTTTTATTATTAGTCTTATTATGTAAATGTAGCTAGTTTTAAGGTTGTTTTGATGTTTTTACTGGAAAATTTGACTAAATTAAACATTTAAATTAGTGGTTAAGAAAGTTATTTTTGCTGTGAGACAAAGAGCTGAGCTTTTTATTTGAATTAATATTGCACACTATCAGAAAAAAAAACTGATACAAAAGCTGTCATTGGGGTGATACCTTTTCAAAAGGTACCTTTGTACCAAAAGGGTGCATATCGGCACGTAAAGTGTACATTTTAGTACACTTTTTCTCAGAGTGCAGTTATTAAGTAGCCTGTAATTTGATCAATTCAAATCATTCAAGCAGCTGACCAAGGTTCAGATGCTGGCGAAGAAAATGGTGCAGTCTGGTCTTGTGACCCAAAGATTGTAAATTCAAATCTTAGAAGGTGCAATCCATAAAAGGTTTCTCCTTTCACCACTGCATTTACGAACAAGCCGCTTCAGCTCAGGGTGGTTACATATACAGTATGTTTCAGTTATGATAATTGAAAAATTTGTTGTAATCACAGATTGCAGCAAGTCTATTACCCACCCACATAAAGCTCTCACTGAGCCACAAACTAAGATCTTGATGCTGTCTGGAAACTGCCAGATCTTGTTTGTTTGGTCGCTAATTGTGGAGCAGCATTGTGGCACATGGGAGTCACGTGCTCAAAAACACCAAGAGGGAGAAACTAATTGGTGCAGCGAGCGTGTGGGTGGCAATGAAGTGACCCAGTGACGGGTTTAATTGATTTAATGAAGTCATCAGCTCAGTGGATCCGTTGCTAGCACCTGTCACTGTCGAACATGTCGGAGCGTTAACAACGAATCGAGGCATGGGATGAATTAATTAAGCTGTTTTTTGGAGATAGGAAAACAAGCTGAGACAATCTTATGTCTCTAGAAATGCTTATGTTGCAATGTCATTAAAAAAGAAACTTGAAACACTCTGAGGTGAAAATGTCAAGCTGACAGAGATAAACAGGACAAACCCAAATTTTACCACACTGGTACAAATGTTTTGTCATTAGCTGTGTGATAAGAGCAGACAGCTTGTCTTGTGCTAGGTTTTGCTCTCACATATAAACTTCTGCTAGGAGCATTAAGGGAAAATGTCATATTGACTGTGACATTTCTTCCCTCCGATTCTATTATTAATACTGAGCAGCACAGGTGAATGTGTGAGCTGTCTTCAGATAAGAGCATTGGGTGTTAAGAGCTTTTAGATTGAGTGGTTGATATATTTATCTTGTCTATGACTGAAACAATGTGTTGTTTAAAAAAAAGATTAACTTTCTTGGTGATACTGGATGCAAGATTGTTTAAACTAGCCTAATGCTTTCCAATAATACCAAAAGAATGCTCTTGCTGTGTGCTAAATGACATTTTCACTTTTGTGTCCTTGGTACTCACCGAACATTTCCACTATAATGTGACATATTTATTGTAATATGACAAGTTTTGTGGAAAGTTAACTCTGTTAAGTTATGAAGCCTAGAATTTTTGTAGTACAAATGTCCACAAGAGGAACAAAAGTGAGTTTTATCCGTCCTCCACAAATAATGCGAGTAACTCTATTCGCAAAATTGTTGGTGATGCCATTACTTCAACAATATTTGTGCCAGCCATCCCAAGCATCTGCCGTCAAAGTGGCTCCCTCGCCGGGTGCCGCATAAAATTATATGCTTGAAAATCCCAGAGCATTTGTACCGTATGTCTCCTCATTACTAATTCATCCGCTCTCTGTGTAGCTGTCACTGTTATTTGTCTGACAGGGATGCAAAATGATTTATTGAAGACATATTTGAGTAATTCCACAATGAAGTATGACAATAATGATACTAGATACCAAAACAACATAACTTGGGAGAAGCCAAATGTCCCCATTGACGGAGATTGTTGGATATACAGGCCTGCAAACTGATAAACATGATATGTTTGTTCATTATGGTGTCAGTTGCCCAGTGTCTTGAGTCTTGACTTATAGTTGCTAAGCAATGGGCTTCTCGCTGCTGTCCTGTTTTGTGTTGTACTCCATCATGAAACATCTACAATCTGCTAATTAGCTGCTGTTTGGGCAGAATGGTTGTGCTGTTTCACAAGCCCGCAAAGCTCATATTACCAGCTACACCTGCCTAGGAGAGACAGATTTGAACAGCTTATTGCTAAACTTTGGAGCTGTATGGAGAAGATTTCACTTCATATACAGTGACAGTCAAAAGTTTTTACAAGTTTTAGGTTCCAGTAATTATATATCCATCCTGAACAGGCAGACATATCCTCTTATGTTCAACTGAACACCCTGGAACTATTATATATCTGCAAATAGTACTGAATTATACAAAATCAAACAGTTATATTGGGATACTTGTATGTTGGTTTTAATTGTATTTCAGGGTTATAAAATGTTGTGGACTATTTATTTAGGTTTAGAATTACAGCAGTTGTTGAAATTCAAATGCAATGGCTGTATAGCAAATAAACTTGAATTTTTTTTTTTAGAATGAAATTAAATGAAATTACAGTAAATTAAATTATGCTTTACAACCCATCAGTGAGCAAGCCTAAAGTATACATTCATAAATGAAATTAATAAAAATTAAATGCAAGCCTAAAGTATATACAGTATATACATACATATATGAATTAAATTAAATATTAAATTAAATAATGCTTTACAACCCATCAGTGAGCAAGCCTAAAGTATATATATATATATATATATATATATATATATATATATATATATATATATATATATATATATATATATTTTTTTTTATAAAAAACAAAACAAAAATAAAAAATGAAACTATAATAAAAAGTGCAAAATATAAACAAAACATATATACTATATATATATATATATATATATATTCATTATTAATTGTTCACAGAATAGTCAGTAGTACAGAACTGACGCTTTGACCAGAAACACAGACACAGCAGAGAGACTGACAATGATTCATGATGACCTTATAATAGAATGTCCTTGCTGCCTTTTAAAACGGTTGGTAACTGTTTTGTCAGCCAAAGAAATCCTTGTATGGTCTGTGCTCAAATTAAACCTGGTCTGTGCTTAAAAACACAAATAAAAATCAAACATAATTACATTGACATCCATTCATCAATATTTCCATTATGAAGCTGTCAAGAAGGACAAGTGCTGAAGTTTGGATTTTTCATAAAAATCCATAGTTTAATTTTTACAGGCAAACACTGTTTAAAAGCAAGTAGAAACACTAATACCACTGCCAGTGGTAAGCACAACAATACCATCCTGTCAGAGCGAATAACACTGCAGT
Source organism: Sinocyclocheilus grahami (assembly GCF_001515645.1). Classification (NCBI taxonomy): domain Eukaryota; kingdom Metazoa; phylum Chordata; class Actinopteri; order Cypriniformes; family Cyprinidae; genus Sinocyclocheilus; species Sinocyclocheilus grahami. The sequence continues at coordinate 15,820 of NW_015506948.1, forward strand.
AAGTGACGGCCGCACTACTTTTAAATTGCAAACAGCTCTTGCAAGTCGGAATGAGAATTATTAATTTGTGTCTGACACTTTAATACTGTATGTTGCACTTGGCCACAAAACAGCATTCATTTTACTCCTACTAATTTATTGCACAACAACTACCATGAGATAACAGAGTGACCAAACATGCTAGGAACTTCCATTCATTAGCACAAACGCATTACTGTGTTCACGTTTGATGGCTGAGAGAAGCTCGGACATGTTCTGTGAATTCAACCAGCGAATCCACATTATTCAGTGTTTAGTGCCAGTTGGAAATAAATAGGCCAAATTTGCGAGTGCAAGCTATTAGTTTAACACACTCTTCCCCCACCTAATATATCGTCAGACTGTGAATAAAAATTTCACTAGTTCATGCGAATTATTATTTAAAGGGCTCATCGGATGCCCATCATATTTCCAAGTTGATATGATTCTTTAGGGTCTTAATGAAAAGTCTATAACATACTTTGGTTAAAATTTCTCAATGGTATAAACAACACCCTTTTTACCTTGCCAAAAACAGCTCTTTTCAGAGCAAGCCTTTTTTTTCATGTTGCTTTAAATGCAAATGAGCTCTGCTCACCCTGCCCCTCTCTTCCAAGCCGCAAAGCCTTTAAAAAACTTTAGCCACATTCGTTGTGAAACTTGCTAACTAGCATGTTAGGAAAAGCGATTTGCAAAGATTCATAAAAAAGACCTTATACTCACTTCTGTAGGTGAGGCTGGATCACGAATGATTCGCGCGAACATAGACACATTTAGATTGGGGGCGCATTCCCTTCAGAAATAAAAGTAATCCACTGTCTTCAGCGGCTCAGATGTCGGGAGTAAATGACGACTGCTATGTTCATTGTTTCATCCAATAACAAAACACTTCAATCGCTTAGGAGACATTCTTGTCTAAATCTGCTCCAGCTTCGAAACAATGGCGGACTGATGACCGCTCACTCAGGGCAGGTCAATGCTTTTGTGTCAATCAAACAATCGTGGGAGCGGCCTTCATCCCTGTGACGTCACACAGACAAGAAGCTGAGAACGGCTTGATTTGAGAAAGGGGTAATGATTTTAGTAGATTTAAAAAAAAAAAGCACTGGGTGGATTTTATTCATTAGGGTGGTTGTGTACACACACTGTCAACACACATTTCAGTTCAAACAACTTGTAAAAGTGCATGTCGCATCCGATGACCCCTTTAAAACTCTTTTAACTTTTGCTGCTGAGATTTTGCATAGTTAATGTACAGTATGACCCAAGATGAGACCACAATAGTGCACTGTAATTGTTATTAAGATTATTAGAGGATATGTTTTAAACATTTCTTCAAAAATTCTTGTTTAATTCCATGTGTTTGTGTTAATTTGCTACCAACTGAGTAAATTAGTGAAAATTGTAGTAAATCCTACAAAAAGGGTTTTTAATGCTTACATAGCGAGCAATAAAGGCTACAAATAATGTTTACAGATCTTGCCCTGCAAACAGTGTAAATCAACTGCTATAAAAAAGGTTTGCAAGACTAGTGATTCATGCACATGCATTAATTTACACATACAGGGGGTGGCAGACGAAGAGCACATTTACCGGAAAAAGAGTAGGATTAAAAAAGAAAGAGGAAGAATCAGAGTTTACATGTGCACAGATATGAGTGTAATGCAAATGTCTTTTGGAAAGGCCCGTTAGCTCCTTGAAGTAGCTTGTCACGGTAACTCCCCTGGATGTTCCTGGAGCTCCGTAGCTGATTAGTATCTTATCCTTCCCATCATCCCCTGAGAGGAACAACCCTAAAAGCTTCCATTCTTCTGGGAAGACTTTCCGGTAGACGTTGCGGGAAAGAAATAAATTATTCTTTGTCTAAACTTAATTCAATTGTGGTTCCATGGTAAATGCAATTTTATTTTTACAAGCAGCAAGAAACAAGGATAGTATGTGTAGGATATGTTGGCAGGAAGCACAAGCATAGCAAGACTTCTCGCTGTATTGGCAAATTTCTCTTTGAGTGAACCAACAAACAGACCAATCCTCAATTATTTCAGTCCAAGATCCACAAAACTGCAACATGACAGAACTCCTCTAAATTTCTACACACCAGATTATTAAACACTAATATTAATTCTCATTCAGAACCATGCAAAGCATGTTAGGAACGGGAAATGACCTTCCCAGTCCAGTAATGCTGCATTAGCACATATTTTCAGTTATTACTTTAAAAGGGCCCCTATTATGCCCCTTTTTATAAGATGTAATATAGATCTCAGGTGTCCCCAAAATGTGTCTATGAAGTTTCAGCTCAAAATATCCCTCAGATCATTTAATAAATCATTTTGAAAATGGCCGTTTTAAGTGAAACCAGAAACATGCTGTTTTCATGCATGTCTGTTTAAATGCAAATGAGCTGCTGCTCCCCACCCCCTTTTCCAGAATAGGGCTGTGCCTTTACAGCTCATACCTCAGATACTTTGCCAAAAAAGCTAAAGTTTGGTTTTATTCATCATGGCTATCGCACTGAAATCAAGCGTTTTAAAGCCATATCAGTTTAAACTTCTGAAATATGGTTTTCTAAGCGCACATATCCGAGGCACATGCACAGAAAGCGGCTGTCACACGGCATGTGAGTAGGCCTACTACATGTGAATACTTCTCTTTCATGTCTTATTGCGCTTAAACTGTCAAATACACACAGGTTTATGCTAAAAACACAAAAACACAGTCAGTTATGTCTGTGAAGGTAAACAGCTGGGAAAGAAATCGCATGTTTATTTTAGATGTGTGTATTAAGTGACAGCAGCCAAATATACAGTACCTGCTGTCTGCGCTGTTAATATGACCCAAACAATAAAATAAAAGCAGAAAGTCACTCACTGCTCTGGACTGAATAACATCTATAGCTTCAATAAGAAGACATTTCTTACTTGAATGCTGCTTTTAAATGCTCTAGCTTGAACATAAACATGGTGGATTGCGTGTTTGCGGTCACTCAGGGCAGGGTCTCTGCTAGCACAGCAGTGTCCGTCAACAGTTGTGGGCGGGGCCTGAAAAAAGTGACGTCACATTTGACAAATTCTGCCAACGGCTTGTTCTGAGAAACTGCTTATGATTTATGGGGATTTTAAAAAAGGAGCATGTGGATTTTTATAGTTATAGGGTGGTTGTGTGCACACACTGCCAACACAAATTTATGTTCAAACAACATGTAAAAGTGAATTTTGCATAATACGTGCCCTTTAAGTAATTAAATGGATGGATGGGCATCAGATGTTGAGAAAGCAGAGCAAAAAGAAAAGTACATTCCTTACACTATCAAATAAGTTCCTGTGAGTTTAATTGAGAGAGTTTTGTTACCAAGCATGGAAATATCTCCCTCAGAGTTTGGATCACGGCAGGTAGATAGAACAAGGGCATGTCGACACACTAACACTGTATACTTGACTGAAACTTACAAACTACTTTCTGTTGTTGTTGCACACAGAGTTTTTGTTTTTGTGTGATTTTTTTTTCTTCCACTTTACCAGCAAGCTGTGTCTCGGGGGATGCTAGACTGTGTTTGCAAAAGATTTAAGAAATTGGTGAGAAAAACAGGACGCATGAGTGTTTGGTGGCAAAATGAAGGAAATGCTTTCAAAATGTAGATGGAAATAAAAAGTGAGATTTTACTGGCAGAGAGGAGAATGCAAGAGGAAACAGAGAAGAAAGATAAGTGATAATGACCTGTGTTAATGTGTAGATGCAGGTGTGAAGAGCAGTGTGTGAAAGAGAGAAAGAGAGCTTTTTTTAGACTTTCTGTAAATATAATGGAGACAGCAAAGCATTATGCAATAGGCCAGATTTTGCAAAGGCTTTTGCATATATTACTGTTTTGTGCACTTGAAATTTCCGTTAAAAATCACAAAGATGTCCATTCAGTCACAATGATTTTGGAAGTTTATTTTATTTAAACAAATAATATTAATGCATCAAATATTGTGATAAACTGTGACCGATTTTGCAAATTATCTGCAAATTCTATTGCGGATATTCCTAGAGGAAATAAAGCAAATATGACAGAGAGGAGTGAAGTGATTTGGAGTGAAAAGAGAATAGAAAGAAATATATGGGTGAAATCATAGGCAGAGAAAGAAAATGAAGGAAGCGAGGCAGTATGTGAGTGAAAAGCTTAAAAGGGATCAAGGCCTTGAGAAAAGATGAGAGAGAATGAGCTTTGATTTCATGCATGTGTGCATGTGCAGTCTTTGGAGATAGAGACGAACAGAGTACAGTGCCAAGAGAGATAGGTGACTTTCCCTGAATACTGCCTTCCTACATCTCTGTATATCTGCATGTCTGTGTCTTTTTACGTTAAAAGATTTTGAATTTGCTTTGATTAAAGTTGAAAAGAGAATGTTTGTTTGTCACCTGGTTCATAAGCTTTTTGAGGACTTGACTGGGTTAAACTTAATAACATGCCTATACCTGGAGAGAGATGTCCATTAGCATTCCCATCATCTCAATGGCAGTTGCCACCCTGTTACATGGCCCGTGAAAAGAAAGAAAACTGTAAGAAATACATTCCAACGTTTGAATAGTCATCTAAAGATGCTTATCTGCTAGCGGAGGCTAACTGGACTAAAATAACCAGCCTTGTTTAAACTGAGATCATGTGACATGGACGCAAAGTTTCTCACGAGAAAAACAACCAAAAACACAAAATAAGGTAGTCACAGAAACTCTGAGATTCTCTCCTTTAGGAAGACCAAAAACCAAAGAAATACAAATTATGGAAGCCACCTTAGAAAAACAAGAAAAAAGGAAAACGAGGGGATCAAATTTAAGTTAAAGAAGTCACATTGTGATATATAAAAATTCATACTGTAATATATAAATTCACAGGAAATAGTGACAATTGCCAGATGTCACACTGAGAGATATAAAGTCACATTGACATATAAAATTGTCATTTGTGAAGTATAAAGTCACAAAACAAGACAGTCACAATTGCAATTACAATTGTCGCAAATTACAAAAAATAAAGATATAGCCACACTGTAGCAAACTCACAATTGAGAGACACAAAATCACAAAAATGAGAAACAGCTGCAGTTGTGATATACAATGTCACAATTATGAAAAATAAAGTTGCAATTGTGAGATATAGTTACATTGCGATATTGTCGAAATTGTGAGATATGCAGTCATAAATCAAGAAACACTTGCAATTGTGATACATTGCAGTTACAATAAATAAAGTTCTATCATGACAACTCTTGGAGAGTTTAGCATGGTAACGTACATGACAATGTTGTTTGGTCTTGGCAGAATAGATCTACGTTGCTTGCGGCAGAGCAAGTACTGAGACAATACATCCACAGACATGCTGCTGTAGGCATGTAAGAAATACTGCTGCTGCACATATAACATATATGAATAACCCCCATAGCATACATGAATCACCCCGTAGCAGATCTATACAGATGGAGCTGGGGAAGGTGGAGGGTTTCTGAAGCGTGCTGCAACTGCTACAGCAAGCACTAGTGGATTATTTGATTGTTGAGCAGCAAGCTCATTGGCTGCTGATGTAAAAACAAACCAATCAGCTGCGCCATGTGAATAATGATGTGATTATGTCAGATTGAGTTAGAACCTACCAGCCTGTGCCATTTAGAGTTTCATGACAGAACTTTGGATTTATATTTGTTAGCAATAGTCACATTGTGATATATAAAGTCACATTGTCAAATATAAAATCGCAAAATGAGAAACAGTGTTGCAGTTGCAGAATATATAGTGACATTGCAAGATTTAAAGTTGGAAGGATATATTCCGTAACCATTCAACCAGTTTATGTGCTAAACAAGACTACTCAAACCACAGTGAAGTGGAATTTTCATAAGTTCAGTTAAAAATCACCCTCATACCTAAAAATCAAGCACTGAGTGTAATGGCAGTGTTCGTCAAGAAAAGCAGACCTTCTAATATGTTCAAGCCCATATATGGCAAAGTCGAGGCATTTTTCCACCACAAGAAAAGAAAGAACACAGCCTCAGAGGACAGTGTGACTGATGTATGACTGAGGCTCTGTTGCAGTGTGAGTAAATGATGAAGATTCCTGCCCGATGCCAGGCCGCAGGAGTCCTGCTATGATGGGCACTGGTTTTGATGGTTTCAGTAGAGCATGTTTGATCTCTCCAACTGAGCCCATGAAAACAGATAGAGTGAAAGGATATTTTGCATTGCACTGGTTTAAAAGAAAGAAAGAAAGAAAGAGAGAAAGGAAGAAAGACAGACATTCAATTGGCTGGCTGAAGTTTGCTCAGATTTCCAGTCACAACAATTACCAAACCAAGCCATTGTTAGTCTGTGTGTAAACACTTTGAAAACTATTGATGAAACTATTGACTAGTGTGCAAACTATTGATGAAAATCAGGGACACAGATAAATTCTTTAAAGATCCTCTAAATTACCAGCACCGTGGGATGCAAATCTCTTACACAGAGAGGCTATACTGAAAGATTAATCTCTACTCTTTGCAGAAATTTGTTTATGTATACTAAGTGGAGAAGGTGGAATTCATCCACATCCTGAAATCAATACACACCTCCTCTTGCTTCAAGGCATCGTGTTTTTGCAGTCATAAAGCTTTATTCAACCTTATGACCCATGGTGAGATGTTTTCAGTCCTGTTCACAATGTTCCATTAACTCGATACAGCTCATTACACATCCTGATGCTTTAGAAGACAGCAGACTGCAGATGATATTAGAATGATAAAGCCTAATTGGGCATAAGATGGGTAGCTGACAGGTCATGGCAGTCTAGTTTAAGGTTATAAAGACATAACATAAACATTCCAGTTGCAGTGGTTCTTACCCTCTTGACTTCAGGGCCCCCTTTTGTCCAAGACAATAGTTGAGGGCTCTCCTATCATCTGAAAGTGATCCAAACATTTTATAACATGATAAAGAAAACAAAAATATTAACTTAAAGAGAACACATTTCATTCTACCAAGCTTTTGGTGGGTCTCAAGCTTAATTATACATACTTTTCTAGGTGGGTCCTTGCATGAAAAAGTTAAGGAACCCCTGCCCTTCTCCTGCCAATTCTAATTTAAATGATCATGGACCACATCCCTTCCAGCATAAAGACAGGCCCTAGAGTAACAGCTGCCACTGGCCTTTTACAATACGGCCTAATGCACAGGAGCCCTAACCTAATGCTCTTATAATAGCCCAGAGCATTTTCTGAATCTTAGCCAGAATCCTATTGCTCTGTTTTCCCCTACAATCTCCACAGACAATCTCTACAGCCTTTAACCTCACAAATTATTCACAAGCATGCACTCTTCCATTCAAAGGCCTCAAATAAAGACATAGGGTTTACATTAGCCCACCACTTAGAGACACCAAAAAGAAGCTATTAAAAATTCCAGAGTGCTGACCTCCTGAAAATGACAGTATAGAACAAAAATAACGGACCTTGCAACCTCTACATGACATCGCTGGATATTAAAATACTGGTTCTGGAAGCAACAGCGTGCCAACGTGTGACATAGTGAATGACGCATCACAAAATCAGAGACACTTCCCTTGACACATCCCATTGCAGTTGGTCAAAGGGGACAACTTGTGACTGGACAACTTGAGATATGTAACATTGTAAAAAGTGTTTAAAAAGTATAAAATATAAATATAATAGCTACAAGGCAATTTAAAAGGTGACAGTTATGATTTATTATCTTTGGTAAATGTAATAATGTTCAGTTGCTGCAGGATCCAACAATATGTCAAAAAACTGTCTGACATGGTGTGGTTAATATCTGACAGTAAGCCTCATTCTCATACTGTGTCCTTCTATTTACAGGTGAAGTTTGGTGAGATTGACTGTTGAGTTGCTAGTATTTTTAATAAACACATCAGTTAACATTGCTGCATATTATGTTAACCCACACCCACTCATAATTAATACAACATGAAACCTCCTACTACAGAAAAATATATGTTACAACTATATGTAACAACTAAGTAAAACAAGCTAACACTGACAGGCAATATAACTTTATTAAACTTATTCATCTTTCTAAAAAATAAATGTTTTATGATAGGTTAATCATTGTGACAACGCACAGGGCCATTTTATTGAAGTTCACTCCTGAGAGCATTCACATTCAGTCTCATTGCTTTATTTGTTGGTAGTTGAACCCCATCCTCACCTTCTCTGGCCTTTAATATCTCTGGCCATAATAGCATGGGGCTAGAGGCAGACTGGAGTAAAAGCATGGTACTGCATTCTCTTGCAGTACCATGCTCAATGAATATCTGACACACAATGAATATCTGGCACACAATCTGGGGTAGAATGAATGGCTCTCATATGGGCTGTGAATTTGTCTATGTAAGCTCAAAATGAAATATATATAAGTCTATGCCAATTATACTATTTTATCTGACACTGCAAAGCTGCAGAGATTCAAAAAGAGACTCTTTAAGATGAAGTAATATCTGCCTCACTAGCATCACCAAATAGAATTGTTAAAATTATGACTATTTTCAAAGACTCCTGTTTAGCCCCGTGCCACACTTATACCATTGGTTGAGCCAATGTTGTGACACTTAAAAAATGCTATTCATTTTTTGGACATTTAAAATGGTACTAGCATGATATTACAGTCAATAACCTTGAAATAAAGTGTAAAAACATGACACATAAATGTTAGTGCCATGATATAAAGCATCAAAGTATGGTTTTAAAGGGGTCATATGATGTGATTTCAATTTTTCCTTTCTCTTTGGAGTGTTACAAGCTCTTGGTGGATAAAGAAGATCTGTAAAGTTGCAAAGACTAAAGTCTCAAATCCAAAGAGATATTCTTTATAAAAGTTAAGAGTCAGCCACACCTACCTAAAACGTCTCGTTCGAACACGCCCCCACATATCTACCTCACTATGTGGGAAGATTTGCATAACGCCACCCAAATGTTCACGCAAAGAAAGAAGGCGTAACTTTTATTCTCGCTGTAGTATTGTAGTTGCCGCTGCCGCAATGTCATGAAGACGCTGTGTGCTTCGTTGTGAAAGTGAAACTACTTTGTTTGGTCTTCCAAAAGAGGACGATATCGCTTCGTCATGCCTAGAGCTGATCTGTGTTGGTCGCTGAGGGAATACATCAACTTCGCGCTGTGGATTGCCGGATCGGCTTTCACCGTTTTCACCGTTCCTTCGTCGGATCCGCAGGTACCGCCATTCTCGATCCCGCCGCCTCAGCTCACTCTTGCCCGGCCTTAGCTCACGCTAAGCCGGGGCTTTCGCTCACGCTATAGGCCGCTGTGTTTTTCGTTGTGAAAGTGAAACTATATTGTTTGGTGTTCCAAAAGAGGACGATATCGCTTCGTCATGCCTAGAGCTGATCTGTGTTGGTCGCTGAGGGAATACATCAACTTAGTGCTGTGGATTGCCAGCACATTTTATGGAGGACTGTTTACTAATCCTGGGAGAATAACGTTTGACTAAAATGCTGGCAGTTCTGACTCACGTAAGTACATTTTCATTTAAAGAATTTGCCACTGATGATTCAAACGCAAGTTTTGGACAGTGTAGAATAGCACTTGTTGTTTGTCATTTCTCTGATCACAAATGCAGACATGGTTTTATGTTTACGCGGCGCAATGCAACGCGTAAAACGACCGTATAAGCCATTATAATCAGTAATTATGTCCCCACTGGATGCAACAAATGCCTTGTTTGTAATGGGTTTTCATGTTTTTGTGTCGTTGCTCCGGCCGGACACGGCATCAACAGTTTGTGAGGGGCATAACATTTCCATCTCACGCTTGAGGTATTCGGCCAATCACAATGCACTGGATAGCTGGCCAATCAGAGCACACCTCGCTTTTTCAGAACGATGAGCTTTGTAAAAATCTATGCGTTTCAGAAAGGCGGGGCATAGAGGAGAAATAATAATGTACAGTATGTGGAAAATAATGTGTTTTTTTAACTTTAAACCGCATAAACACATTTCATTACACCAAATACACAAAATAATGTTCTTTTTAGCAGCATCATATGACCCCTTTAATATCTTTTTCTAAAAGGATTAAACTGGAATTCTGTTTGGTGCCACTAGTGGTGCAGAAATTATACACTTCAGCTTTAAATCTGAAGTGTGTAATAGAGTGCAACAGACAACAGTTCATTTTCTCCACAGGGGAATTGATTTTCAATGATATCTTATAAAATGTTAAAGACAGACCTACTATGAGCTACGAGGTTGTTAATCGATGGAATATGCTTTTAATGAAGCAATCAAGTGTGCATTATTTAAACTTTTTAAAATAATGGGGTTTAACAGTGAAATTCCTGGTGGACAACTACATTTCCCATGATTCTGCTCAGAAATCACCTCTAATCTGATTTACTGCTTACTGCTCCAAAAGATCTTTTTAGTGCCGCCCATGAAGCACCGTGAATAACATGATTTTCTTACACTTCCAAACTACTTATTTATAAATGCACATTTTAAAATTAATTTTGAATATATTGTTTCTACATATATACACAATCAACATCTTTCAAATTAATAGTTTTACATGAATCTGTGATTTTTTTTTTATTTGATTGTCACTCGTGTCACTATAGTTCCTTCCTTCACTAAAGTCATTAAAGGGCTAGTTCACCCAAAAGTGAAAATTCTGTCATTACTCACCTTCATGTCATTCCAAACCCGTAAGACCTCCGTTTATCTTCGGAACACAAATTAAGATATTTTTTTGATGAAATCTGAGAGCTTTCTGACCCTGCATAGACAGCCATGCATCGGTAAAACAGTCAATGTGATATCAGTGGCTCAACTTCAATTTTGTCTTCCACAATTTTTGAGAGTACCACGATGCATACGCGCGCTTTCTCCTGAACGTAAACAACGCTGATTACATATGCGTCGTGGTACTCTCCAAAATGGCGGAAGACAGTCAATTGGGGAGAAAATGAATAAAATTTTATTTTTGTTTTCTTTGCGCACAAACGTATTCTCGTAGCTTCGTAAAATTAAGTGGAGCCACTGATGTCACATGGACTGTTTTACCAATGTCCTTACTACGTTTCTGGGTCTGGGAACATTTCAGTTGCGTTGCTGTCTATGCAGGGTCAGAGAGCTCTCTGATTTCATCAAAAATATCTTAATTTGTGTTCCGAAGATAAACAGAGGTCTTATGGGTTTGGAACGACATGAGGGTGAGTAATTAATGACAGAATTTTCATTTTGGGGTGAACTAGCCCTTTAAAATACAATCTTTAACCATTGTCTTTTGGCTTTAAAACTTTTTTTTTTTGCTTCAGAACTGTTTTGCTGAAAATTTCCCTGTTTATCATAGGTCCAACAAACAAATAGTCTAGTAGCACTGATTGAGTCAGTGTTGCTGTGTTGAGATGGCTGAGACTTGGGATGCTCAAACAAACAGAGAAGGGAATAATTTCTGCATTTTAAGCTGGCGTAGAAAAAGTTTTTTTTATTTTTTTATTTACAAAACGACATACCTCCTCTTTAAATATTACATAAGCATAGTTTAGCCTTCATTGCTTCTGTATAGTGAATTCAAATAATATATTTCATGACCTGTATCATGAAATGCACTTCTCTAAGTTAACAGCCTCCAGTAACAGACAGACTGTTTATTAAGATGGTAGAATGTGCAAACAGAATCAGGTCTTTTTCCTTTCAGCCTGTGTTGCACCCAGACCCAGATGAGCTTTCATTTATTTATGCCAGAGTCAGTTTCAATTTTATTCATCTCTTCAACAAAGGTGGATTAAAAGAGAAGTTGTTCCCTGTGGTAAACGACAGACACAAAAGAAAGCAACATTTCCCTGGGCATACACATTTCATTCCCTCTTAAGCTTGCCAAGAAAATAATGGATATTTCACAAGGACAAAGAAAAAACATTAAACCAAATACCTCACTTAAATGGCATACAAAGGCAGTGTTTTCATTCATTGCACAAATACAAGAATTGTGATATTTTTACTCACAAACTAAAGCTAATTTGCTTGCGCTAAATGTATATAGTGATGTGTAAACATCTGTGCAGGCCATCAGGCCAACAGTCTCTCCTGGTAAAGGTGATGCTAATGAGGTTTGTAGAAAGGTTATGTTTAATGCACTTCACCAACACTCCATTGGGAGCTTCAATGATCAAACAAACGATAACATGTTTCTGAATTTGCACTGCTCACCCACTTGGAACTGTGCTGATCCTTTATGTTTGTTAATACCCTTGACAATGGATTTTTAAAAAATCACAAAACGTACAAACAAACATCATTCTTCTATAGCTATTCTTGCTTTTAACTGCTTTCGAACCGTATGTTGTGTATCGTATTGATCTGTGTTCTATTGAATTCACACTACAGAGATGTATGAATTGTTTTTCTACAGCACCCTGAAGCCATATATAAGAGTCTTCTTAGCTTTTACTACATTTTGCATCTTGTTTTCTTATGCTTACAGACTCAGTGGGGTGACAAAATCAAGTCATATGCTCCGGGGCTAGTTTTGGGGGCAGGTAGACTCTTATGTAGAAATTGTGTTCGGGGGCAGGGGGTTGGGTCAGAAATTGTGTGTATATTATATGCTTTACAATAACATGTATGCTTCTGATTATTTTTAATCAGTAATGAATTACTCTTAGATTAAAAATGAATACTTTGGAATACTAAAATTATGGGCATTTTTAGAGTTGCTCCAAAATGTCTGTGTTATCAGCAACTTTTAGCCTTAAAATCTTTAGTGAATGCTGTGAATATGGCCCCTGATTTTGGCCTAATTAACAAAGTCCTACCTAAGAAATAAGCATTACTAATAAATAAATAGAAATTAGATTTTATTCTAGATAGAGACTTGTGATTCTAGATTCACATTTTATTCCAGTTAATGATTTGTAAATGACACTTAATTGATTAGACTTTCATAAATTATAATAATTAAAAATAGATTTGTAAAAGGTGTCTTTATTAACGTTTGGTCTGTGTTCACATTGCAGTTACACTGTTTTTATGAGCAGGTTTTGCCAGAGTGTGGACTTGTACTCAGAATAAACATCACTACTCGCATAATTATCTACATAATTAAAACACATTTTATAGAAAACTATTATGAATACAGTCTTCATCTCATGTGATTGTACACCATTTTGATCACCAATAAACCTTTTAAATTAGCACCGAACTGCTGAATCCACTTTTAAGTAGGCTATAAGAAAAAAGGAGAAATCATTCACTCCCGTTTGCCTCTATGTCTTTCTGTGTATCTCTTTTTCTCTCCATAAATATGAAGCACATGGCTCTTAAATCAGATTCAAGCCATCAGAAAGGCCATTAGGAGGATATGGACATTAGCCATGTGAAAATGCATCTGGGGCTTTCTCACAACACAAATACATACAGTTTATGGATGACTGAATGTCCATTTTCAATCTATGAAAGTGCAATTTCAGCTGAGAGAGAAGAAGAACTTATAAAAATGTCAGTGGAGATGTATTTAGAGTTGTGGGAGGTGATATAGAAAATTCGGGAAAGAGCTCTGAGGGAATAGGCCTAAACAAAGAGGAGGCAGATGATTGAGGAAAACTCATGATCATTTACTGGTTGTGAAGATGGGAAGAATTTTTCTTGTTGCAGTTTTCTGGCAAGTCACAAACTGAGGAAAATGTGTGGGTTTCTGGATGCAAAGACCACCAGTTGTCAACACTTGTTTACTACTTGTAAAGACATAATGTGTTTTAATCCCTTTTAATTTTCTGAAAAGCCAAAAACACAGCGGTTAGATGCTTTGACTTCTTTCCTTTTATGCATGTGGGTGGGAGCCCCTCAAGAGTTAATGTTGTGGGTTCAGTACTGCTGAAAGTGTGAGAGAACCTAAAGTTTAGGGTGTTCTTGAGAAAAGCCAACGCAGGGCATCAGTATAACTGAGGAAAAAAAATCTGCACTGGGATGTGTTTGTTCCAGATAGACTGTCAGTCTGTTATTTGTGGTGGGGATTTTTCAGTGGTCACAAGTCTCTATCTTTATGTGTGAGTCATTTGAATCATTCATTCAAATGACTGTTTTTATGAGTGAATCATTGAATTATTGACTCAACCGATTAAAAAAAACACTAATTTAGTCAAAAACAAAATCAGCCAGAGATGAGACATTTACATTAAATAGACAAAGTATCCAGCAATACTGCATTTAAACTATAAAATATTCAATATAGCATCTTGTTTTAACAATAGCGATAACGTCTTATAGACACACATATTGGCCCCAAAAATGTTTCACCAATGTACTGTATCCAAATGTATGTGGAATTTTGTTTTAGTTTTAAAAAGATCAAGACATCATATTACGACCATTGCAGTGTCCATAAAAATGTTGTGTTTACAAAGTCTAGTCTGACCATTAACTGGTCCCAAGATAATTTTAGTGGAAGTACAAAGTCAGTTCCCCTTAAGTTAAAAAACAGCACTGTGTCCAAATTGATTTATAAATTCATTCATTCATTCATTCATTCAAAATGAATTCATTCTCATCATTTTGAAAAGTTTTTCTGTTGTTTTATCGCTTAAAACTTTTGTGAAATATTATGCTTGGTAAGTGAGCTTGTGCTATATTTCTTTAAAGGTGGGGTAAGCGATTTTTCAAAAACGCTTTAGAAAACTGATTCAGGCCGACTAGCAAAACAAACTTGTAGCCAATCAGCAGTAAGGGGCATGTCTACTCATGATGTGGAAGAGAGGGTGTTCAGTGCACAGGATGGACATTAGCGAGCTGAGCGACAGAAAGATAGAGATGGCGGATAAAAAACAAAAGAGAAAAATGTCTGCGGAACAAAAGAAGGCTTAAGGCAATAAGGCAAGAAGTAGGACCCGTGTAAATATCAGATCAGCTTTCCAGCGCTGGAGAGAACTCAAGGAGCGGAAGGCCTGCGATCGGACACCGAGGTTGCTTTGTTTCTTCTCGATAGGTGAGTAACACCATGTCTGCGCCGCAACAACTAAAGTCGGTCTAGTACACTGGACGCGACAAAGCGACTGTTGAAAATCATTTGAAATTTGAGTCAATACATCATGAATAGAACGCAGCAGCAGTTTTCTGTCGGGGATTTGTCGTGCCGCGCCGCATCCAGTGTAGACCATAGATATGTATATACTGTATATATATCTATGGTGTAGACAGCATCACTGATTATAATGAGTTCCATTGTATTTTGTCGCGCCGTGCCACTCGCGTCCGGTGATGACACGGTGTAACATTGGTTTTGTTTTGTTTCACAGAACTAATCATTGCCTGGGTTGCATATGTATGTGTGGGGCGGAGCGATCAAATTAGGGGCGAGTGCGTACGAAAACGCCCTCACCCGCCATGATTTAAATCACCGTGTAAACATACTGTAAACATTGTATCAACTTATTTCGCAAGTATGGAGAACAGCGATAGATGGACGGACGCTGAAGTGCAGGCACTTGTAGCAAATGTAGCACTGCCAGTTGGAGATTCTTAGTCCTCCTTTCCATTCTTTCAATCGCTTTACATATACCTCGACATTCCATGTCCATTATTGTGAAACCCGCGAGACACAACAAACACACAGCTCCGATCACAGCGTCCTCCATCCTCCTGTTGTTAATGTTGTTCTTCTTTGTTCTTCTTTGTTTCTGTTGTTGAATGCCGGAAGTGGAAGTTGGAATGTGAATAAAAAGGTTTGCTGGGTTACAAAGGAATGCTAAAGGGGAATTGACCATGTTGGCAGGAGCTTGAACAGTTGCTAGTCCCCACTGACTTCCATTATTTGGGAAACCTACTATTGAAGTTGAAGGGGACAAGAAACATATTGCTTACCAACTTTCTTTACTTTTGTGCTCATCAACACAAAATAAATGAATAAATGATGACAGGGTTTACATTTTTGGGTGAACTATTCCTTTAAGAGGACACATATGCCTCCCCCTAGTGTTCAAAGAGGAAGAATCTGTATCCTGCAAACTAAGTGAGTATTTGTAAATCTTTTCATCACTTCTAAAAAACAATTTTAAAAAAATCTAATTTTTCTGCTTGACATCATAACATTTCAGATCATGCAGAGAAATTGATATATTTGACATTAAAACTGGATGACACATTTCTCAAAAAAAGATTCTGCATCAGCAATGAATCGTAAAAAGCTGTATGATGTCCTGTGAATCATATTATGATCTGAGATCACAGAAGCTTCATTATGCAGAGGGTAACAGAAGAGCCTTCCTTTGAAATACAGATTCACACTGACCTTCTCCCAGGCACAATTGTTGACTTAAAGTTGACTTATTTTTCAACGTGCGAACATTTCGGACGAAAACTTCGGACTCAGTGTGCACAGACTTATCTGGTTTTCTGTGGGCAATGTATGCTCATTACATTGAAAAGCTTATTTATATCTGTACATGTAAATAACCATCTAACCCATGTTTAGCATCTTGGGCTAAAAATGTATTAAAGTTAGATTATGCCAATTCAAATCAATATTAATGTCAACAGGCAAATAAAACCACAGAGCAAAGCGATTAATCAGTCCCTTTGGAGCAACATGGGTTCAAAGGCACAGTGGCTCACAGCTTATACTGTACTTTGCAGGACTCCTCATGGCCTTGAGCTTTAGCCAGAGCCATCTATCAAAACAGACAAGGTCTGCAAATCAGTCCGACAAAAAATACAGCAACTGAACAGCTGTGGCTTCTCAAGACACATGCATAACTACTTACAGTAAGTGTTTTATAAAAACGAAATGCGTAACCCAGGTGTGTGTGCAGTCAGTGCACTAACATTGGAGAGGAGGAACCTCATGTGGTGGGATGGAGGAACTGCAGGCTCAAAGCATACACCCCAATTGTCCTGTATTCTTCTAATATATATAACTTTTCTGAAAAATCTTTGACATCCACCGTCACACATATGATAAATACTTCAATATTCATGAACTGGGATAGCAAATATCAAAAATGTTTATTCATATTAAAGCAAATATAATGTGGTTCATTAAAAAATGCAATATGATCCTCACGCTATAATACATATAATTGGTTCCACAGCAATAAATCCCTCAAACAATCACATTTGTCCACCTATATTTAAACAGACTTACTTACACTTCAACAAACTTCACCTATGAGACTGAGCTGAATGAACCCAAGCGGTTGTGTTTCATCAGATGCAAGTCATGCACAACATTAATGTGCCCAATAGATTTTAAGATCTTAAGTGAAGAATATTACTGTGAAGAGAGGGTGAAGTGAATCCTTAAGGTCACAAATAACTAACATTCATGTATACGTAAAGTTATAGCTTTATATTCTAAAGGATTATTTTTGTAATAATTTGTTTATTAATAACATCAATTATATATATTAAAAAAAATTATAGAAAACACTTTCCTCATTAATTCCCAATTTATATAAACAAATTTCTTCAAATTGTTAAAGAACATTTAAAAATTATAACCTTAGGGGTATACAACAAACCAAGCAATAACTACTTAAGTGTTTAACTTCACTCCAGCTCGTTCTATTCTCCAGGTAGATTCTATTAGGCTAATCCAAAAGAGCTCATCTAGAATCTATTCCGGTGGTCTTTAATAGTGTAAAACATTTTTACAAAACTTTGTTTAAAAAAAAGAAGAAGAACAAGGAGGGGAAGAAGAATGTCTAACATTCTGCCCTTTTAGTTCTGCTCATACACTGTGCCAAAAAAATAAAAGGTGCATAGTCATTAATTATTTTTAGAATAGAAAATGTCTTTTTGTAAACTGTAAAGCTTTTTGTATTAAAGAATTCATTTTTTCTTTCTTCTTGTTGTGCATTGGATCTGCAGTTCTTATTGTAACAATAACTGCACACACACTATCATTCAAAAGTTTGGGACTGGTATGATTTGAAAGAAGTCTCTTCCACTCACCAAGGCTGCATTTATTTGATCAAAAGCATAGCACAGTAGAAACAGTCATACTGTGAAATATTATTACAATTTAAAAGAGCTGTTTTCTTTTTGAATATTTCTAAAACATTTTTTTCCTGTGATGGCAAAGTCTTTAGTGTTGCATGATCCTTCAGAAATCATTCTAACTTGCTGCTCAGGAAACATTTATTATTATTATCAATGTTGAAAACAGCTGGGCTGCTGAATATTTTAGTGGAAACCGTGAAACATTTTAAAGGAGTTGATGAATAAAAAGTTTAAAACAGAATTGATTTGAAATAGAAATCTTTTGTGACTTTATAAATGTCTTTTTGTCATTTTTTTATTTATTTAATGCATTCATACTTCATAAAAATATAATTTTTCAAAAGAAAAACATCTTACAGACCGAAACTTTTGAACAGTTGAGTATCCTCACATACTAACCTCCTTAGCACCTCAGTATTTTATTTGGAGTTCTCTTGAACCTCTTGCTATTTGTATAGCATTTTTTGCAATATTGAACGCAATGAATTGCTTGTACCTCAGTATTAAATAGAGAATAAACCCACAATTAGAATATGCAAATAAATGTGAAAACAGTGGTACACTATTCCTTTGGCAAGATGCAGGGAGCAGGCATAAAGTTTACAGTGTCTATGGCAACTCCATTAAATGTAGGGCTGGGTCTGATATTTTGTGCCACATGTCTTCTTCAGCATTCCCTAACTGTTGATACTGAACATGATGAGCATCACCCTGAATGTTCATGTGTGGATTTTGAAAGTTCCTCAGCGAATGCTCACTGACATGTTTGGCTCTCTCCACAGCTTTATCATGTAGTTTGTCCTCCAGAATGGCTGAAGTCTCCCGCTCCACATAAACATCATAGAGCGATTTATAATACGGCTTCCATCGGGTCGTGAGAGATGAACTTATCGTCAACAAAAATGAAAGGCCAAGAATAAGAATTAGGCCAATTACCTAGAAGAAAAAAAACTGATAAATGAGAAGTAGCAAGGGTCAATGCAGAACATGGTATAAAATGAGCAAAGAATAAATACAATACACCATCATTTCAGTTAAATCCTTCATAATATGATGCTTTTCATTAAATTTACAACGGTAAGATTTATAAACCTAAAAAAGCTGGAAAACATGCTCACCGAATTGGTAAAGACGTCTATTAATGGTAACTGCCATCTAAATATTACTCTAAATATTAATGGTGGCAATTCTGCATCATGTTTCAGACCAGTGTAATTACTGTTAACTAAAACAAAACAAAAAATAAAAGTAATCATTAGAATTACTCAAATTAAAATTATTCAAACTAAAACTAATATTGTTTTGGTATCTTAAATAAAATTAAAAAAATGTTAAACAAATCTTAAAACACGAATATTAGAAATATGGAAACTAAAAGAAGGCTACATAGACAAATTTAAACTAATCAATAAAAAATAAAGCACATGACAAAATTACCAAGTTAAACTAAAATTAACATGAAAGCTGAAAATCTAAAAATAAAACAATCTAAATATTGCTAAATAGGCCTACTATATTATTATATAAATAATGCTAAATTCAATCTGGACATTTTTAGCATATTTTAAATAGCATACAAACATATTTTTGATGACAGCGATAGCTAATAGTGAATTAACACTGTTTTATTGCTAGTAACAACTACTTTAGTGTTTATGGTAGGCCTATTTTGGTAGTGATTATAGTCAAGAAAATCCACATAAGCAAGTGCAATTGTGTTCTAACTACCAAGGGAATTTTATTCATTAATTCATCATAATATTTTTGTTGCTTTTTTTCCCTTTGAACCTTTATAAAGGCAATATGATTTATGTATGTTAATTTCGATTTGTTCGTAAACTAATATAAATGCATAATATAATAATATTAAAATATAAATAACTGTATTTTTAAATACAACATTAAATTACTGAACGCGTACACATTTTTTAACAATTGCAATTTAAGTTTTTTTTTTATTAGCTAGTAAAAAAAAATGTATTAGCACATTCTGAACAATTCGTTTTAAGCAGGGGTATTAGTAGTTTGTTAGTATGCTACACTCTAAGAAAAGCCTGTAAAAATAGTCTACTATGTTAATATGAAGGAATTTTCCATATTGATTTTTCACAGGTTTTTTTTACCTACATTTTAAATTCAGCATTGTATTTAGTGTTTTGGGGTTACAGGGTTAATGGATAATGGATAAAGTCCTGGAAAATTACTACCTTTTCCATTTCTACAATTTTCCATTCCAACTGATCAACAATCACAGGTACAAGCTACTAACAAGGTGTATCATAATTAGGTGTGTTCGACTTGAAGCGGCGCTGTGCAGATTGATGACATCAAAGCACCGCGAGAGCGATTAGAAATCATGCAGGCCCGTCTGCTCTCTATTAGCTCTCACGGTACTTTGATGTCATACACCGATCGGTCTGCGCAGCGCCGCTTCAAGTCGAACACACCTAATTATTATTGAACAATTGCAAATAGCCGTTAACTTAATTCACGTGATGTGTGCACTGCTAGGCATCTTTGGTTTCCTCTTTGTGTCTAATTTAGATGGAAAATGTGTGCCTTTTTATCGTTTGAGTCACTTATCAAAAGTTGCTAAAAGTTGGCAAAAAAAAAAATAGCTACATTTGTTGCTAGGTGCTTTTGGAAGACAAAGTTGCTAGGGTAATCTGAAAAGTTGCTAAATCTAGCAAGTTTCTAAATTGGCAACACGTATGACATGGGTTTAGGTTTAGACAGAAAGAATCTTGTGTAGAAACGAGACAATTAATTATCAAATTTAAAATGTGTGTGTTTTCGTATTTTGTTTAAGCCTTGAACAGAACGAATCTGGTGTAGAAATGAGACAATTATCAAATATCAAATGTGTGTGTTTTTTATTTTTTACTTAAGGAGATCGAATGTTCATTTTAAAAAGTTTGCAAAGGAAACTGTGCTTCGACCACTGGATGGAGCCCGTCTAATGTTTTTATCTCAGGGAGGTGTGTCTTTACTGTATATGAGTCAGGAACATAGACTGCTCAGGAAGCACTTTTACTGAACTTTACACTGCAAGATATTTACGTCTTCGTGTATTTTCTTAAAACCTAAACTTGTCACTCGACTCTTTGTCCACGGTAATGCTTTGACATGACAACATTAGCAAGAGAGATACTGCAGGCTGGATTTGCATTATATCCGAGTATTTAATTAATTTATATCAAAAGCAAGATAATTTAATTTGTTTAATTTTTACATCAATATGTGTATTATGCGGTCTGATTTATTTAATGAATACTCGAGATGTTTACTTGTACGTGTACTTTGTGGTCGCCTAATACGGAAATAGAATAGCACGCTACTTTACAGCGAGTATTATCATATGATTGTTATTTACTGTAGGTTTCATTGCCGTTTTCTCTTTTCTCGGACTCTAATTTAGACACTGGTGGCACCATGACCGTGTTTAAAAACTGTACTGTGGTGTTAGATGTGAAAAATGTGCCTTTTAAAGAAAAGAATAAACTGAGATTAGCTCTTCTGGAGAATGGAGGAAACATCTCATATGTCATCAACAAAGAGGTACGTATTGTGCTCATTTTTTTGTAATAACTACCTTTCTGTTTCTTCTGTCTAAAGCAAATTATTGTTTAAATATAGGTAAGAAGTTGGGTTTCAAAGTTGCATAAAATACAGACTTCTGACCTCCGTTTATCTCCTCCAGTGCTCTTTTGTAGTCACGAGCAGTGTGGAGGATCTGAGCAGTAACCGGCAGCGCAGCATCCAGAAGCTGCAGATCCCAGTGGTCGGGACGCAGTATGTGTGGAGCTGTATGGACCAAGGGCATCTCCTGCCTTTGACGGAGCATAATTTGAGCCCACAGCTGCCATATCCCACCTCTGAATTCCTCCCTCCTTCAGGTAGGAGTTCATGAAGACTGCTTGTTTTCTGTGGTTGTATTAGCACACTGTGATCTGGAAACCTGGTTTAGTTTTTTTTTATTCAAAGCACTTCCTCAGACTGTGGTTGCCAAACCAGCACTACCTTGTAAGTTTATTTGATCACTGTCTTTCTTCAGTAGAAAAGATGTCAGTTGTTTTTCTAAAGTGATACTGTAAGGTTTACTTGTATAAGATGTGAAAGGAGGTCAACGTTGACAGAACAGATGGGAGTGTCACAGCCAGATTAGTTTTATTTGTTGACATTGGGTGTGTTTGGTGACCTGTTTGGCCTTGTGTTGCAGTACATTTTTGTTGAGAATGTATTTGGCATTAAGTGAGATTAAACCATGTATTTTTGTGGCATGGTTGACATTATGTTGTTTTTCACCATAAAGAGGTAAAAGTGTCAACACACATACTAGGAAAAGAGACGTTCAGAGGTCACCCTGAACTCCCAAAGACTGAAGCTGAGATTCTTGAGAAGGGTGGACCCCGTCCTGGCAGGTTCAGGTGCGCTCCTGTTTTTTGTCACTGTCAGTTCTTGAGTTTGTTCAACAGTTTTTGGTTTTTAATCAGTTTCTGCAGCACTTGTGCTGTTTAGATTTGCTTGTTTACCTGACACATGTTTGGCCTTGTGTTGCAGTACATTTTTGTTGAGAATGTATTTGGCATTATATTTGGGTTATGAGAGTGTTAAGTGAGATTAAACCATGTATTTTTGTGGCATGGTTGACATTATGTTGTTTTTCACCATAAAGAGGTAAAAGTGTCAACACACATACTAGGAAAAGAGACGTTCAGAGGTCACCCTGAACTCCCAAAGACTGAAGCTGAGATTCTTGAGAAGGGTGGACCCCGTCCTGGCAGGTTCAGGTGCGCTCCTGTTTTTTGTCACTGTCAGTTCTTGAGTTTGTTCAACAGTTTTTGGTTTTTAATCAGTTTCTGCAGCACTTGTGCTGTTTAGATTTGCTTGTTTACCTGACTACCCCTTTTCATTTACTCAATGCAGAGTTTACAAAGAAGGTGACCATGACCTGCCTGAATTTCCTTCATATTTTCAAGTGGCTAAGTATTCCGTTTTTGAGAGGGTGAGACTTTATTCATCATTCACATTAACTTTATTTTATTATTGGACGCTAAAAAAATTAATTAATTTAAAAAAAAAAAGTATGATGACCGTTTTAACACATTCTCCACCACAGCCTGAGCATGTCTGCAAGTGTTTTTGTGTTTCAGGTCAAACCCAAGACTTTGTCTGTTCTGGAGCTGCAGAGTGCCAAAGGCCGAGCAGGCCAGCAGTATCGTGTGTTGTGTTCAGTTTTGCGTGAAGCTGAGGTTTGGTCATCATGAATGTTGTTATCTCTGGAATCACAGATGCTGACCGAGATGCTGAATTTGTCTTGTGGTGACGGTGATGGACTCTCTCTCTCACTATAGACCGCAGTGGTTCAGGACAAGCTTGTGTTCTGCGTGACGTCTGAAGATGCTGTGGAAGCATATCTGCAGCTGATGAATGAGATGGCGACAGAGGAATTCACAAAGACACACACTCTTCCCCCTGAGGTTGAGCGCTTGGCGTCCTATAGCCTCCAGCAGGTTAGATAAACACAACGCAGAACTGTTTTTATTTAGGCCTATTTGATACATGTGTCTAATAGGTGTGAATTAATTGCTCACTCTTGATCGGCAGCTGCTATTGGAGGAGAAGCTGAACTGCAGCACATTGTCACAGGAAGTTGGTGTCTTTGTGGAGCTGGTTTGGACTGAAGCTCTCGGTTCCCTTAATAACATCCTGACAGTCCCTGTCTCCAGAATCAGCCTCAATGATGTGAGCATGAGCTTTGATGATCACACAGAGTGCAGTAAAGGAGCTGACAGGAATTTGCTGTGTTTAACGGTTCCAGTGTGTTTACTGGCTCTGTGCTGCTGCAGGTGAGCAGGGGGGAGGGATTGTTACTGCAGGCACAAAAGACTGAGAAAGAGGATGAAGTCAAAGCCCTGCTGGAGGAGGTCAACACTCTTCTGCCCCTCAGAATGATCGACCCTCCTTCCAAAGACAAGCTTGTGTCAAAGAAACTAGACCTTTGTCAGGTATCACATACATCAATTATAGTATAAAATTGTTATAATACTTTAGGAATAGGGTGTATCGATGCATGTCAAGCTGGTAGAAAATCGATGAAAATATGTGACAACTCAAGTTGGTTGAGATGTTAAGCAAATCGTGATACAATTGGGGGTTTATGTGAATGTATCTTTGAGGAAAACTGACTGTCTTCAGAAAAAAGATTAGATGGTATTTTCTTTTCATCTTATCTATGTATAATGCATATTGAAATGGTATTTATTAGCACAGTGCTGCTTTGTTTACAGCAGTAACCAAGGAAACATTCTGTCTCATGCTATAACGTTGCACAAAGATAAAGTCAGACCATTCTGTTTTTGCTTCAAATTTCGAAATTATACAATCTAAATTACACAAACTAATAAACTGCTCATGCAGCATCTTTGTTTGAATCGTGATTAATATACAGTGGTTGCCTCTCGTTTTAAATGGAAAGAGGAAAAGTCTTAGTTTGTTTATATGAAAATATTTCCTTTATTTGCATTATTTATTTATTTATTTGATTTGTGATTTGTTTTAAAATTTCTATTTAGTTTAGTTATTTGACATATTTCAATTTCACAAAGAAATGTGCATTTTGTCTGAGAAATAAAAAAAACACCTTTTCATTTATAATTTGTCCTAAAACTCATTTAGTTAAAAGAGTATCAGTATCATGAATCACAGCAAGTCATGAGTTGAGTGAATTGTTGCATCCTCTTATTTAGGATCATTAAGATTTTGGTATAATAATATTATTTTCATAACAGTTAAGCTCATTTTCTTCATGTTTTTATTATTAGACGGTTTTACTTTTTGTTGTTTTGCTATTCTCATTCTTAAAAAGCATTGTCAGTTGTATAAATAGTTCATTACTAAATAATACATAGATTTTTTTAAATTACTGTAATACAATGATTATACTATTTAAATAAATTAAAATACTGAATGAAATTCCTTCACATTTTAAGATTTTGGTAGATGAATTTGGCTTTTTAATTCAACAGTGCAGATCTGACCTTTTTACTCTTTTACCTCTTCTGTCGTCTCCAGCTGATCAGAGATATTATAAATGTCAGCGAGGCCACTCTGGGAAGCCCCTCACCCTCGTCTCTGGGAAAGTATCGAGCTCTGAGGTGCAGCATTGAGGTTGTTCCACCACAAAACCCTGAGTTTCATGTTGTCTCTCAACTGCTTCAGGACAGGTAAACATGATTGTGCTGATTGTGGTATGAAGTTCAAACATAAACATATTTCAGAGTGTGTCTTCAAATATTTATGTTAATCTTGTATCGACTACAGGCCTGTTCAGATTCAGCAGATACTGCGTGTCAGCAGAGGGATGGAGCTTCAGTTGTTTAAGGAGGATTTAGGCAACATTAAACCCCTCCTCCACTCCACTAGTCCCAGCAGTTTTGTTGGAATACTGTCACGGTAAGAGCTCATTTTTTTAAAAAACCTTTGTTTAAATGCAATGACAAAACAGCACACACACTTACAGTATGTCTGTCACATTCAATATATACTGTGGTGGGGTGAGTGAAGACAGACACACTGCATGTGGCTGAATCATGTTTCTTCTGATTGATATTAACCAAGTGAATTAAAATTTTTACATTTACATTTTTAAACATTCTTTATAGAGGTCTGCTGCTACCCAGGGTTGGAGTCGAACAGCATGGAATTGAGAGAACGGATATCGGGAATCTTGGAGGAGGAATCTACTTCAGTGACTCTCTGAAGTCAGTGGTTTTTAGCATTACTCAGTCATCTCTTAATATAACGGATTTATTAATAATGGGAACCCACTATCATGACAACTGGAGATATTATTCAGTCTGTAAGTTTCTTCTCTGTGTTAAAGGACTAGTGTAAATTACTCCAAGCCCAGTGTGACTGACGGCTCTCGGCTGCTGTTGGTGTGTGAAGTGGCTTTGGGTCGGTGTAAGGACCTGTTGAAGAAAGACACCACTTTGACTTGTGCTCCTGATGGCTACCACAGTGTACATGGAGTCCAACGCACTCGCAACAGACTCTCTGAATTTGAGGTGCTTTTCTTACTCATTTTCTGTGTACTTAAAGGGGTCATATGATGCGATTTCAATTTTTCCTTTCTCTTTGGAGTGTTACAAGCTCTTGGTGCATAAAGAAGATCTGTAAAGTTGCAAGGACTAAAGTCTCAAATCCAAAGAGATATTCTTTATAAAATTTAAGAGTCAACCACGCCTACCTAAAACGGCTCGTTCTAACACGCCCCCACATGTCTATGTCACGATGTGGGAAGATTTGCATATGATTTGCAGATAAGATTTGCAAATATTCACGCAAGGAAAGAAGGCGTAACTTCTATTCTCACTGTAGTATTGTTGCTGCCGCCATGTCGAGATGCTGTGTGTTTCATTTTGAAAGCGAAATTACTTTGTTTGGTCTTCCAAAAGAGGACGATATCTGCTTCGTGTGGTTAAGTTGTATTTACAACACTGTTCCAGAACAGTT
>NW_015506948.1:42752-48693 GCF_001515645.1 Sinocyclocheilus grahami
ATCGGCTTTCACCGTGGACGAAGTGGAGTCCAGCCTGGGGTCGTCACATGTGGTTGCCGCAAGCCCTCCGGACGCTCCTTCGTCGAATCCGCCGACCGCGCCGTTCTCAAGCCCGCCTGCCTCCGCTCACTCTAGCCCCCAGACTCCGCTCACTCTAGCCCGCCATGTGTTTCATCGTGAAAGCGAAAGTACTTTGTTTGGTCTTCCAAAAGAGGACACGACTAGAAATGAGTGGTTAAGTTATATTTACAACACTGTTCCAGAACAGTTTAACCCAAATATTCAGATGTGTCCAGTGCATTTTATGGAGGAATGTTTCCTGATCCTGGTAGAGTAGACTAAAATGCCGGTTGTTCTGACTCACAGACTGTAAGTACGTTTTTTTATATTTAAAGGAATTGCCACTGATGATTCAAACGTGATTTTTGAGCAGTGTAGAGTAGCACTTGTAGTTTGTCATTTCTCCGATCACAAATGCAGACATGGTTTTATGTTTACGCGGCGCGATGCAACGCAACGCATAAAAAGACAGTATAAGTCATTATAATCAGTAATTATGTCCCCACTGGATGCAACAAATGCCTCGTTTATAATGGGTTTGAATGTTTTTGTCTCTTCGCTCCGGCCGGACAGGGCATCACAGTATGGTAGGGGCGTAACATTTCCATCACACGCTTGAGATATTCGACCAATGACGACGCACTGGATAGCTGTCCAATCACAGCACACCTCGCTTTTCAGACCGATGTGCTTTGTAAAAATCAACGCGTTTCAGAAAGGCGGGGCATAGAGGAGAAACAATAATGTACAGTATGTAGAAAATAATGTGTTTTTTGAACCTTAAACCGCATAAACACATTTCATTACACCAAATACACAAAATAATGTTCTTTTTAGCAACATCATATGACCCCTTTAAATATTCTGCTTGTGTTTTTGGGATCTGATGTGCATTTGTGTGTGTGTGTGTGTGTGTGTGTGTGTGTGTGTGTGTGTTTATATTTATATTTGACAGGATGATGAATTTGGCGTCTATAACACAGAGCAGATCAGACTGAAGTATGTGGTGCAATAATGTGTTTTTTGAACCTTAAACCGCATAAACACATTTCATTACACCAAATACACAAAATAATGTTCTTTTTAGCAACATCATATGACCCCTTTAAATATTCTGCTTGTGTTTTGGGGATCTGATGTGCATTTGTGTGTGTGTGTGTGTGTGTGTGTGTTTATATTTATATTTGACAGGATGATGAATTTGTCGTCTATAACACAGAGCAGATCAGACTGAAGTATGTGGTGCAGTACAGTCTGGAGGGAGACAAATTAAAAGAGTTCCAGCCTCAAATCAACACTCAGCTCACGGACACAACACCTGATATCTGTGAGTAACATCTAGTGAACAGGACATGCTGAGAGGGACCAGCTTTTATATGTGGAAGAATCGGTTTTAACTAGGACTGTCAAATTGATTACAATTTTTTATTAAATGAATGACATTATGTCAGAGCCCATAACCTTGTGCGCAGCACTCCAACTTGGTGACCAAAGTTTGAGTCCCAAAATCCTCTCTTGATTTGAGCTCATGGTGGAACGACATGTTCCTTAGGCTCAGGGTTATCTGATGCTCTGTGACGCTGAATGCTATGATTTGTGTTGTTAAATTCATCAGTGGTTTTGTTTGAATGTGTTTCTTTAGTGTCCAGTGATAACAGTGAGGGTTTGGAGTCCACTAAGAATCCTCTGGAGGTAATGAACGCAGGTTTGTTGGACAGCAGTGGTCAGAAACTTCCTCTACATGCTGTCAATGTGAGGTGTAAGCTGATGGACCTACTGTGTCAGGTATGATCCTACAGCGGTGGACTGCAGTTTTGTAATTTAAAATTAGTGTTGAGAAATGAGCATGATGTGTTCCGAAGTAAACCAAAAGAACTAAACATCGAACATTCCGGTACTAAACTAAAACTAGAACAAGGCAGTGATGGACACAATCAAGACCAAGGGAACAAAGACATCACAAGAAATAAAAAGCAACAGAATTAACAAAATAAAATATAGACTAAATAAAACCCTGAAATTCCACTGGAATATAATTTCAAACTGCAACATTAATTTCTTCCCCACTTCCACCAGGTCATCATTTTCCAGACCTACACAAACCAGAGTGCTGTTCCCATTGAAGCAAAGTATGTCTTTCCACTGGAGGAGACGGCAGCAGTGTGTGGATTTGAAGCCTTTATCAATGGAAAACATGTCATTGGAAAGGTGCGAGTCATTCAGAATTTGTCAAATGCAGTCTCTGGTTTTTCAGCCTCTTTCTCAACATTTTTAATGTCTGTTTTGTCCTATAGGTAAAGGAAAAAGAGCAAGCTCGTAAGGAGTACAAGCAAGCCATAGAGAAAGGTCATGGAGCCTACCTGATGGACCAGGATGCACCTGTGAGTTACTGTATCTGATCTGGAGCTCATGTGTGTGTGATAATGTATCAGAAGGTTTCTTTAAGGTCACGTGTTTATGTGAGGCAGGATGTATTTACTATCAGTGTGGGGAATCTTCCTCCTGGAGCCACAGTTCTGATCAAGGTGACGTTCATCACTGAGCTGCTGGTCAGATCAGGCTCTATAGTCTTCTTACTGTCTGGCAGCGTGGCACCATGGCAACAGAGAGCCACCCTTAATCAGACAACTCAGGTACAACATGCTTTTGTTACTGTATTTAAAATCCTGTTTGGCCTGCTGATTGTTAGTGTTTTGAATGACAGCTGTGTTACATTTCAGGCCACTGTTGAAAAGATTGGTGTGACGGAGCTTCAGTCAGAGGGGTGAGAATCTCAAATACTGGAGAATTCACAGCGAAATTCACTAAAAATGCATCTGCTGATAAGTAAAAATATAAAAGCCAATTATTTCATGTAGCAAACCACATATAATATAATTTAACACTTAACCTTTATAACTTCACACTTTATATACAGTAGCACCTGGTCTAGTTTGGACAATGGGTGGTTACAAGGTTGTTGCATTGTTCTGTTTAGTGTATGATTTTGATAAAAATGTTCAGTGTCCTCAAACTCTTTTGTTCCCTATCTCTTTCTTCAGGGAGTTTTCTCTGTCTATGTCCATTGAAATGCCTTATGAGATCATCAACTTGAGCTCTTCACACCGCATCAAAACCAAGGTTATTTTACTTTTGTGCATTATCTTACTAAATACTGTTTTTTCTGAAAAAATAAACATATTCAGATATGAACCATATTAACAGTATTGGTTTTTCCCTGTTCAGAGGACAGACTGTAAGGCAGTGATCAGCACGTTACCGGGACAGACTCTGGGATCTGAAGGTTTACAGGTGTCCTTTAGTCTTTCTAATATCCACATGCCCAGGATGTGGGTCGAGAACCATCCGGGTAAAGATAGTCAGGTAAAGAAATGATCACTCAAATCTGTTTTCCTGTTTGTCATGGATATTTTGCAGCATATTGCACACAAATATTGACACTTTCCATCTTACGCTCACTGACAAAAATGAACACTGATACGGATCTGAACCCTGCAGGCCTGCATGCTGGTGTTTTATCCAGACTTTAAGTCAAGCGGGGTGTCCAGCTCTGGAGGTCCGTCCAGTGTGAGCGATGTGGTCATTCTTCTGGACTCCTCCAAGTCCATGCAGGGAGACAACATGCTGAACGCTCGTAGGATTTCCCTTCAAGTCCTCAAATCTCTGGACCGCTCACTGAAGATCAACATCATCTCTTTCAGCACTGGTTAGTGCTCACAGAAACTGTCTGATATTGTCATCTTGTGGACATTTTCATTTCCCTATTATTTTTGTAATACAAAGTGAAGCATTATGGGTAAATGTGTGCGTTTTTACAGATTACAAGGAAGCTTTTCCTGCACCAGTGCCTTTAGATGAGGCATCTGAATCAGCCAGAAAATTTATTATGGTGAGTAATGTTTACAAATGTTTAAAGATGGTTCTGAATCTGTTTCTTTGCATATCATTGCATTTCTCCTCTCTTCAGTCGTGTGGCGGCTCTGGTGGCAGCACTGATCTGTGGCGGCCTCTCCGGAGCCTGAGTCTGCTGCCTCCCTGCCGGGGCGTGAGGAACATCCTGCTGCTCTCTGATGGACATGTTCAGAACCAGCCTCTGACCCTACAGCTGGTCCGAGAAAACTCCTGCCACACGCGCCTCTTCACCTGCGGACTCAGGTATGCCTTAAACAAATCTCTTTATTTTTCTCCTTCATTTACACTGAATTTCTGAACGTACAGTTTGATTGTGTTTGTGTTTGTCTAGCTTGACAGCTAATCGTCATATGCTCAGAGCTTTAGCTCAGGCAGGTGGAGGAACATATGAATTTTTTGACACAAAGATTAAACACACTTGGGCAGAAAAGGTGAATCACACACATTATTGTATTGTTTTTAATAACTAAGAAGGA
Source organism: Sinocyclocheilus grahami (assembly GCF_001515645.1). Taxonomy (NCBI): domain Eukaryota; kingdom Metazoa; phylum Chordata; class Actinopteri; order Cypriniformes; family Cyprinidae; genus Sinocyclocheilus; species Sinocyclocheilus grahami. The sequence goes on from NW_015506948.1 coordinate 47,201, forward strand.
AACATTATCTTTCCAAAATTGGCCAGTCTGAGGCTTGAGTTGAAGAGATTTGTGGATCATTTCAGGTGCGCGCTCAGGTTCAGCGTATGGAGTCTCCAGGCTGCAGCTCAGTGGCAGTGAAGTGGCAGCAGTTTAATCCCACAGTGCCGCTTCCTGTTCAAGCCCCCTCACAGCTTCACGCTCTCTTCAGTGACTGTCACACTCTCGTATACGGATTTGTGCCACACTGCACTCAGGTAGACAGGCTTTACTTAAAAGCTACATTGTTACTTATTGTAGTTGCTATTAGGAATGGGTCATATATAGAATATTCACAATAAAAATTAGGCAGCATCATGAATGTAGTGGTAATTTTAGTGTTTCTTCAGTGATAGTTAGAGTTTGGTATGTTTTCATTTTTGTGAAACTGTTTCAATTATTTGATTCAAAACTCTGAATCAACATTTGCATAATCACTGAAAAATAATCGTGAAGAATGAATGTAGATGTATCATGTATATATTGATACGTTAAAATATTTCAATAAAAATATATGTACTGTAGCTAAATTCTGATGGGTTTTTTTTACAGATTACTTTTATATTTGTCCCAGTGGCATGCAGTGGTGTTGAGAAATATTTTATGTAAATTCATGTCCCAGTTCCACTCCCTTGATTCTCAGTGGCAGTGAAGTGGCAGCAGTTTAATCCCACAGTGCCGCTTCCTGTTCAAGCCCCCTCACAGCTTCACGCTCTCTTCAGTGACTGTCACACTCTCGTATACGGATTTGTGCCACACTGCACTCAGGTAGACAGGCTTTACTTAAAAGCTACATTGTTACTTATTGTAGTTGCTATTAGGAATGGGTCATATATAGAATATTCACAATAAAAATTAGGCAGCATCATGAATGTAGTGGTAATTTTAGTGTTTCTTCAGTGATAGTTAGAGTTTGGTATGTTTTCATTTTTGTGAAACTGTTTCAATTATTTGATTCAAAACTCTGAATCAACATTTGCATAATCACTGAAAAATAATCGTGAAGAATGAATGTAGATGTATCATGTATATATTGATACGTTAAAATATTTCAATAAAAATATATGTACTGTAGCTAAATTCTGATGGGTTTTTTTTACAGATTACTTTTATATTTGTCCCAGTGGCATGCAGTGGTGTTGAGAAATATTTTATGTAAATTCATGTCCCAGTTCCACTCCCTTGATTGGTGCATATAATAAATGAAAATAATTAAATAGCTTTCTTCATATAATTTTTAATTTAATAACCAGCAGTGTGAAAAACATGGCTTAGTTATATTAAACTATTAAGATAACTGTCAACTGTCAAGATTTGTCAAGATTTAAAATAACTATTTAATATCAATCAAGGCTGCTAAATATTAGGATTGATATTTTAGCTGAAATGCCCAGTTATTTGTGTTTATTTATTGAATTGTGTAATATTTACTAATTTAGGCCACACTGTTTGGTGATTTGAGTGGACAAGAGATC
>NW_015506948.1:48703-49265 GCF_001515645.1 Sinocyclocheilus grahami
CAGAGACTATGAAGATGGCATTCTAGCTAACAGTGAGGCAGAACATGAGGTACAATATTTGGCTGCATTATGATATTTTTTATATAACTGGCAGATTTGCTAACAGAAGAACTTGACTTTCCGTCTTGTATTTCTTTATCAGGGGAAGAAAGCAGAGCTAAAGTCCTACATCATTGAGCTCAGTAAAGAGTTCTCCATCTTATCCCAGTTTACAAGCTTTGTCGCCATTGAAGAGAGGGTATGATTGCTGCTAATCTAAGGATCTAAAAATAAATCTGCAAAAATAAATTTTTTATTTATATATATATATATATTTGTAATATTTTGTATCTAGTCAGTCATTTCATTATAATAAATAGTTCACACATAAGTGTTTAATATTGATAATAATGAAAAAGTAAACATCTGTACACACAGAGAATCACTTTTTTCACAAAAAGGCAGAATCAAAGTAATTCTAAGTAAAATATGCCATGAATTAATTTCTGTGTACCATTTTAAATGGAATGACAATTAAAAATACCAACTAATACCCTCATTTTCTCTTTGCAGGAGCAGAATG